>NC_036854.1:38466685-38493635 GCF_002910315.2 Salvelinus sp. IW2-2015
AGGAGTGGGGAGAGGGTGTGACACTCGACTAGTGCAGGGTTGATACTTGACTAGGGGAGGGGTGAGGAGTGAGGAGAGGGTGTGACACTCGACTAGTGCAGGGGTGATATTTGCAGCAAGTGATGAACAAGTCAAGGCAGGGTCAGTTACATTGTAGCAAAGGAGTTGACTGCACCTTAGCCTACTTACACATAGATGCATTAGAGTGAAATTGAGAACTATTATTTTATATGGTAGTATTAGTTTATGTCCAGTCAGATGCTCTTCATCATATAACCCGGACGACGCTGGCCAATTGTGCGTCTCCTCATCGGTCTCATGGTCACGGCCAGCAGTGACACAGCCCAGGATCAAACCTGGATCTGTAGAGATGCCTCAAGCATTGCAGTGCCTTAGACCGCTGTGCCACTCGGGAGGCACCAACCCAATGGATTTTAAATAGGTTAGCCACCTGTCTGTCTCCTTTTTTCCTCTGGTACAATATGTAAAGCATTTCAGGATGCTCACTTGTTGCAGTGCTGGACTAGAAGTGCTATATCAGGTTAATAGGCCTAACTGTCAAATTCAACGCTTTGGGATATCTCATAATATTGGTAAGCAGGGTCCATTTAAATGCTTTCTGTTTGTATTTGTTTCCCCACTATGCATATAATATTTGCTACATTGTGGTCAAAAGTAGTAGAATGGCACCCATTGGGCACCATCCCACTTCTGATATCAATGTAGCAAATGTAATACTGCAGTGTAATCTTTGCAAATAATTAATATCATGATGTTATGTGTTTAATAACCAGTGCTACAACTTTGGGGTGAGTATCACCTACTGTACTTCTACTGTATGTTGAGTTCACATTCAGCTGCATTGTGTTCCTCCAGTGGTGTGTCCGTTATAAATGTAAAATAAATGTACCTTTACTTTCAACATGCAGTTATGTTGACCATGTACTGTAGCTACAGTATATCCTCTCTGCAAAACTGCATTGGAAGGAAACACACACACACTGAAGCGATAACCTGTTTTTTGCGAACTCATGTTTCTTTGACAAACACAATGCAGAACACATTAGATGGAACATGGCAGTGTGTGTATGGTCCAGCACACCAAACACATTGCTTATTGATCTCTTTGTGACAGAAACATCCCTGAGTCCAATACTGTTTTATTTGTAAGGCAGATGTTTTAATGCAAGTAGCTAAGGCTGTTCATTTCCGTGCCTACCCATCACCCTGCTCATGTATAAAGTGAACAAATAATGGATGAGGTGTCATTGAAGCAGTTAACCACATTTAACCTACACTTATATCTGAGCTGATTGTTTGGGGGACCATTCGACTGGGCAGATAATTCAGGCTGACCATTTGCAAGCGTTTATTTTCTCTCATTACTGGAATCGATAAAAAGCTTTTTGTATAGGACTTTTATAGCATACGTTGCTTAAACTTACTCACTGACTGACAGCGATGCATACTGTCTGCTGTTGAAGAACAATGCATTTTCAATACAGTAAGCGGCCTTACTGTTCACTCAGTTTTATTTTGACTGAAACGTGTAGTAAGTTGCTTCTGAGAGGATAGCTGCAAGACCAGAATAACATGTGTTCTTTCCTATTCAAGTTCAAAAGGAAGGTCAGGAATTGATTTGCATATTTATTAATCCCCACACACATGCTCTCTCTCTCTCTCACCCAAACACACGTACACACACACACACACACACACACACACACACACACACACACACACACACACCACACACACACACACACACACACACACACACACACACACAAACACACACACACACACACCACACACAAACACACCCACACACACACACACACAACACACACACACACACACACACACACACACACACACACACACAACACACACACACACACACACCACACACCACACACACACACGACACACACACACACACACACACAACCTCCTCTGCTGATTCTGACCCACCCACTCACCAACATGGCTTCATCACAGCATGCTGTTTCTGATGACTCAGCTGAAGTTCTGCATGAGATGGGATGTCACTCCTTCTGTAAGGTTGAGAGGTGGCTCAGTGTGTGAGCGCACAACAAGCTAGAGAACAATGATCTGATATTATATTACAATATTACTGTCTATATTTTATACCCTCTCATAAGAGGTCATGGTGTGCATCCAAGTGGCACCATGTACTCTCTATAGTGCACTACTTTTGACCAGGGCCCATAGAGTGCCATTTCCTGACCCGGGCCCAAAGGGTGCCCTTTCCGACCAGGCCCATAGAGTGCATTTTCCTGACCAGGGCCCAAAGGGTGCCATTTCCTGACCAGGGCCCATAGGGTGCCATTTCCCGACCAGGGCCACAGAGTGCCATTTCCTGACCAAGGCCCAGGGTGCCATTTCCTGACCAGGGCCCATAGAGTGCCATTTCCTGACCGGGCCCAAAGGGTGCCATTTCCCGACCAGGGCCCATAGGGTGCCATTTCCCGACCAGGGCCAATAGAGTGCCATTTCCTGACCAGGGCCCAATAGGGTTGCCATTTCCTGACCAGGGCCATAGGTGCCATTTCCTGACCGGGCCCAAAGGGGTGCCATTTCCTGACCAGGGCCCATAGGGTGCCATTTCCTGACCAGGGCCCATAGGGTGCCATTTCCATACATGGCGGAAAGAAGCCTCCTGTGCGAACATCTGATCTTGGACATTTGAATACACATCTTATGAATATCCTTTGTATCATATGAACAACTAAGAAGCTTTATTTGTATGCCTAAAGGCACAGTAAGATAAAGTACCAGTCAAAAGTTTGGACACACCTCATTCCATTTTTTAAATATTTTTTTACCATTTTCTACATTGTAGAATAATAGTGAAGACATCAAAACCATGAAATAACACGTATGGAATCATGTAGTAACCAAAAAAGTATATTTTATATTTAAGATTTAAAAGCTCTGACGAAGGCCGTGAGGCCGATACGTAAAGCTTATTAAATATCAGTGATACTATCAAGAGCAGTGTGCAGTTTCCTTTTTCGTTCATATTTAAGATTCTTCAAAGTAGCCACCCTTTGCCTTAATGACAGCAMTGCACACTCTTCGCATTCTCTCAACTAGCTTCATGAGGTAGTCAGCTGGAATGCATTTAGTCCGAATGAGCTCGTGTTTGGACATCATGCCAGAGTTCCTTTGAGTTTGCTGAGAGAGAGGTTATTGCAGGGCGACACCTTAAACACATTTGTTAGTGCTTTTCGATACAGATTGCATGGTGCCTGTGAGTTTGCCAGTGAGAATCTGGAGAAAGCGCAAATGAAAGTTTGGTACAATCAACAGGCCCAAAGCCGCACTTTCGATGTGGGTGACACACGTACTGGTTTTGTTGCCTGTTCTGGGGTCACAAGCTTGTTTTTCAGGCCCTTACATCATAGCCACACCGGAGCGCAGGAAAAAATGGCTGTGTCATGTGAACATGTTGAAACCATACTTCACCGCTATGAACGGTGGAGAAGTCGGTGGAAACTGGTAGTGATGTTCTTCCTGTGGCCTCTGCTGTGACCTTTGACTATAATCTTCCTCAAGAGCACGAGGAAAGCCCAATACACCCTGTGTCTGTGGGACGGCTGAGTAACTCAGAGATTTAAAAAACCTTGATGTCTTTGTGGCACACCTACCTCAGGAGGAAAAAGGTGATATCGTTGTGCTACTTTTAGAATATCAGGGTTTATCCTCAGATGTGCCAACTCAGACGCACTAGAGCATGACATTGACACTGGTGACTCTGCCCCAATCAAACAACATGCCTATCCAGTGAATCATGAAAAGAGAGAGAAACTCAGCAGTGAGGTGGAGTTCATGCTTGAGCACGGCATTGCACAACATGGCAAAAGGCAGTGGAGTTTGCTCTGTATATTAGTACTTAAGGCAGATGGGTCTCTGGGGTTTTGTTCCGATCTTCACAAACTCAATGTCGTTACTAAGTCGGACTTGTACCGTTTGCCCAGGGTCGATGATCGTTGAAGCCCCCATTTCAATAAGTGTATTAATTATAACACAGAAATAGATCACTGCTCCACAGCGTTCTTAATCTTAGCCTATCTAGTCATTTTAGAACCCCCCAAGTTTGGTAGTCTATGCTGTTGGATGCACTTGCTGSCCATGGGCATGGTTGTTCATGTGGTGGTATCACTGATCAAACATTCTCATAAACGAGTTTGGCACAGGGATATACACGTTTTTTTACATGCACATCTAATTGGACACAGCATTTTATTATTGAAATATCAGCCTCAATTTATCTACAGAGTAGCTTTTTTTCATTTTGGGCTAATCGGGGACATTTTCGCAGACAGCTCTAGCCAGCGACAGGCCACCAAAATCGGGGACATCTGGTCACCTTAGTTTACCATAGAGTGCATTAAATGGCTCTACTTTTACCTAGCTAGCCAGATACCATTATGGAGAATCCACATGGTCGTGGGAAGTGGGGAACTGTGAAGTGGGAAGTTATAATCCAACATGATTGTGTTCAAGTGCTTTTGAAGTCAGAACTATTATTTAACGAGAAATATATTAGGTAGCTTGATAAGCTAGCATACATTTCTAATAATAAAGTTAGCTAGCTTGATTAACATTGACAATATGGTCAAACTAGCTACATTATTCATATTGACAGCTAAGTTTTTAATTGTCAAAAACGGATTTGTTGTCATCGTTTGGTTTAAAAGGTTAAAGGTCAGTGGTGAAACGTCACAACTCGGCAACTTGGGTAACAACATTTCCCACTTGTAATACCGACTTGGAGTGTCGTTCAAGTGAAACATCACAGTCGGAACTATGAACTTCTGATAACTCCGATAACATGTGAACAACCCTGTAGTGTCCGCTGTCCAACCTCGAGACAAAATCCATGATGTTTTCACTTTGACTATTGCTGTGTTCACATGCTCGTCGGAGCTTCCTATTTCCTAGTTGTGATGTCGGAAATACAACTTTGTTTCATTAATGTACTTTTTGGTTGTAACAATTGTTCAACCACTAAGATTTTAGCTTGATAAGCTAGCTAACATTGCTTATAATAAATAAAGTTGTTTATAATAATAAAGTTTGCTTGCTTGCTTAACATTGACAATATGGTCAAACAAGCTTCATTACCCATATTGTAGTTGTCAAAAATGGATGTGTTGTCATCTTTTGGTTGAAAAGGTAAAAGGTCAGTGGTGAAACGTCACAACTCAGCAACTCGGGCAACAACATTTTCTCAGAGTTTCCCTCTTGTAATTCTGACTTGGAGGGTTGCTCAATTGATAGCAAGTGAATGCAACACATTACCAGCTAGCTGTTTGAGAAACAGAAGGCCAGCATCCCGGAGTCGCCTCTTCACTGTTGACGTTGAGACTGGTGTTTTGAGGATACTATTTAATGAAGCTGCCAGTTGAGGACTTGTGAGGCGTGTGTTTCTCAAACTAGACACTCTAATGTACTTGTCCTCTTGCTCAGTTATGCAACGGGGCCCACTCCTCTTTCTATTCTGGTTAGAGCCAGTTTGCGCTGTTCTGTGAAGGGAGTAGTACACAGCGTTGTACGAGATCTTCAGTTTCTTGGCAATTTCTCGCATGGAATAGCCTTAATTTCTCAGAACAAGAATAGACTGACGAGTTTCAGAAGAAAGTTATTTGTTTCCGGACATTTTGAGCCTGTAATCGAACCCACAAATGCTGATGCTCCAGATACTCAACTAGTCTAAAGAAGGTCAGTTTTATTGCTTCTTTAATCAGAACAACAGTTTTCAGCTGTGCTAACATAATTGCAAAAGGGTTTTCTAACGATCAATTAGCCTTTTAAAATTATAAACTTGGATTAGCTAACACAACGTGCCATTGGAACACCGGAGTGATGGTTGCTGATAATGGGCCTCTGTACGCCTATGTAGATATTCCATAAAAAATCTGCAGTTTTCAGCTACAATAGTCCTTTACAACATGAACTATGTGTACACTGTATTTKTGATCAATTTGATGTTATTTGAATGGACAAAACATTTGCTTTTCTTTCAAAAACAAGGACATTTCTAAGTGACCCCAAACTTTTGAACGGTAGTGTATATACTGTATTTTATACCATCTATTGCACCTTGCCTATGCCGCTCTGCCATCGCTCATCTATATATTTATATGTACGTATTCTCATTCACCCCTTTAGATTTGTGTATATTAGGTAGTTGTTGGGTAATTGTTAGATTACTTGTTAGATATTACTGCACTGTCGGAACTAGAAGCACAGCATTTCGCTACACTTGCATTAACATGTATGTGACCAATACAATTTGATTTGATTTGGAAAGATGCCTGATATACATTTGGAAAAAGATGTCAATCTATTTGGAATACATTTTGTATAACAGGACACATTTAAATGTATTTTCTGTCCATATGGGTAGTAATACATCTGCAAACTACAATAAAGCACGCTGGGCAAATACCCTGTTTGAATGGTTAATGCAGTGCAGGAAGTGGAACTCCCTAGTTAGAGCAGCGAGAGAGTGAGTGCACCACCCTCTCTAGATGATAAATGTCTTCCATCAAAGGGTAGAAACTAGAAATAAGCATGAATCTGTAGGATGGGGGATCGGGACACTAGTCTTACAAGCAGACTACACACACACACACATCATCACAAGCAGCCAGATTAGAGTCTGTGTGCCCCGTGCTGACACAAAGCATTTTTTCTCAATCATTATGCCCATGGTGGTTGTTCTGCCGGTTGTTGGAGGTGTCAGTGCTTGTTAGGGGGTAAACTGTGCAGTAGGAGTGTACAGAGAGGAAACAGTGTCTTTGAACTAGGCTGTGAAAGCACAACAAGGTCTTCCATATGTCTTTGAAATGGGTGATTGAAGCCTGACAGAAGCTGTAGTTGTTGAATGTACTGGGATGGGATGTGATGTTCTTGGCCTCCCCTAGGCTACATAGCATTTCGTTTCATGGTACATATTGTAATTTATAAAAGGCAGAAGCTGCGGTTCTGAAGGTAACAGCCCCCTTCAGCCCCCTGGAAGCCTCTTCCCCAGAGCAAAAAATCTGTGTTCTGTGCGCTTGTTTCTTTACCTCGACATTACGCACACATTTGTTGTGGTAACCCTCCCTTCACATTTCTCACTGTCAAGCCTTAATTATATATTTTCTTCCCGGATACCTGTGTTTTGTTTCAATCAAAGCACATATTTTGCCTAGTGATGCCAGTGGTGTAAAGTACTCTATAAAAATACTTAAATACTTAAATTAAAGTACTATTTAAGTAGTTTTTTGGGGTATCTGTACTTTACTATTTCTATTTTTGAAAACTTTTACTCCACTACATTCCTAAAGAAGATAATGTACATTTTACTCCATACATTTTACCTTACACCCAAAAGTACTCATTACATTTTAAGTGCTTAGCAGGACAGAAAATGGTACAATTCACAGACTTATCAAGATAAGAATCCCTGGTCATCCCTACTGCCTCTTATCTGGCGGACTCACTAAACACAAATGTTTTGTTTGTAAATTATGTCTGAGTGTTGGAGGGTGCCCATGGCTATTCATACATTTAAAAACAAGAAAATTGTGCTGTCTTTGTTTGCTTAATATAAGGAATTTTAAATTACTTTTACTTTCGATACTTAAGTATATTTTAGCAATTACATTTACTTTTGATACTTCAGTATATTTAAAACCAAATACTTTTAGACTTTTACTCAAGTAGTATTTTACTGGGTAACTTCCACTTTTACTTGAGTCATTTTCTAGTAAGGTATCTTTACTTTTACTCAAGTATGACAATTGGGTACTTTTTCCACCACTGAGTGGCGCACGCTGTTGAGTTTTGGCCGCATGAGAAAAAAATGCAACCAGTCAAATAATCATCCTAAAATCTCATCAGAAATGCGGTGGTGTTTTTTGTCTCGCAGCAATCAAGCAATAAGGCCCGAGGAGGTGTGGTATATGGTCAATATACCACGGCTAAGGTCTGTTTTTATGCACGATGCGATGCAGAGTGACTGGACACAGCCCTTAGCTTTGGTATATTGGCCATATACCACAAACCCCCGAGGTGCCTTATTGCTATTATAAACTAGTTACCAACGTAATTGAGCAGTAAAAATACATTTTTATCATACCCATGGTATACGGTCTGCTTTACCACAGCTGWCAGCCAATCAGCATTCAGGGCTCGAACCACCCAGTTTATAATGTTATATATACCATGCTATTATATTTGGTTCTGTTATGTACAATACTATCCATGTGATCTTGCAGACATTGATTCAGCTTTAATCAAACTAATTAAAAAAGCCCCATTCTCCATTCACCAGTGAAATTTGCAGGAGTAGCCTCTTCTCAGGGCAGCCGAAGGAATTGAACAGAGACTGTGTGTAATGTAGAGAATCTGGCACATACGCAGAAGCTTCGGCTCTTTAGCTATCAGGAAGAGGGAACCACAGCCACTCCATTATAAAATGGGTAGTTTAGGTCCTGGATGCTGATTGGTCGATAGGTGAAAGGTATTGATGATAATCCACGGCAAATGCTTTCAACAGTTCCATTGAATTACCACTGCTTGCTCTTTGGGATCAGGCTGGGTCATCTTATTACTGGAAGGCACATTTGACAACAACATACCGTATGTAAAATGGGCTTTAAATATATTTGATTGATTGTTTGATCGCATTCTGAAATTAATTTGGCTGGTGTAAAAAACATTAGAAGTTAAAAGACATGTCACTTGAAGCCATCTGAATGTCTACGGTTCTTTAGAAAATCTGAGATAGGCCTACTAATAGCAGTGAACATAAGTCTAATCAATAATAGATGGTATTTACTGGTTGGTGAGGGGTAGAGTCTAGAGGGGTTGAGACGTGTTCAGGGAGTTGTCTGTCTTCCCACTCACACACACACACACACAACACACACACACACACACCACACACACACACACACACACACACACACACACACACACACACACACACACACACACACACACACACACACACCACACCACACACACACACACACACACACACACACACACACACACACAAACGCCAGCCTGTGGTGTGTGACAGGATCCATAACCTGCCCTGAAAACCATCAA
This sequence comes from Salvelinus sp. IW2-2015, assembly GCF_002910315.2. Taxonomy (NCBI): domain Eukaryota; kingdom Metazoa; phylum Chordata; class Actinopteri; order Salmoniformes; family Salmonidae; genus Salvelinus; species Salvelinus sp. IW2-2015. The sequence continues at coordinate 38,475,821 of NC_036854.1, forward strand.
GCGATGTGGGATGAAGTGTCATCTCTCTTCCAGACACTTTTCAGAAGTTTCATCTCTACAGGGAACTGTCATCATCACTTACTCTCTCCTCTTTTGTTCCTCTCTCCTTTCTGTCTGTCATGTGGTTTCCTGACACTCTGGTCAGGTCCTCAGATTTCTGCCCAAATCAGAAGCTCATTTCCTGGCTCTCAGCACAGCAGGTGAGGGCTCTAAGGCTCGCCCCAGACCCCTTCCTCGGCTCCTCCACAACAGGCTTATCCTAGGCCACCTGGGTGGTGTCTTAGCCCCAGGCCCTGGGTCCTTCTGGGCCCTCTCAGCTCAGTTCACTGCTCTCCCCCCTCTGTTCCCTGTTCAGAACACAAAGAGAAGAGACACCTTACCTCACCACGCACGCACGCACCGCGCTGCGCAGAACACACACCACACACACACACACACACACACCCACAGCCACAACAAACACACACACACACACACACACCAACACCACACCACCACACACACACACACACACACACACACACACACACACACACACACACACACACACACACATACTTTTGTTCTTCCTCTCAAGTACATATCTGTGTGTCTAAACAGAAGCCTAAAGGCACATGGTGACCTTGAAGAAGAGAATCATTCTTTAAACAGATTGAATATATAGCAATATAATAGAATATGTAGTTGCATACACTATAGCCCAATGATAGAGTATGGAGAGGAGGTCATACAGTGCCTCAAAGCGTTTTACCCAATAGTGTCTTGATATTGACTTTACTTAAGGAATTAATTTGATCTTTGTAATATAACCTAACAATTTCTTGATACAATGTTTGAATTGCTGATACATGCACCAGTTCCTTCATTGATTTTGTAATTAGTTGTCCTTAGGCTGTATTGTCTAATATATTTCCAAGATAAATCACAGACCATGGCTATGTCTTATACTCTTTACAAAGTAAACATACTGTAATCATGGAGCAAAGACAAATATATTAATATGCAAAATATTGCTCATAATAAAAAAAATCTGATATGCTAATAAAGAAATTCCAATTAGCTTGTTTGGTTTATTCTTTTAATCCTCATCATTACCACTAACATTGTGATTTTTTTCATCACAAATCAATTATTGTTTTATTCTAACTTATCCATCTCTTGCTCTGTGGTTACTGAGACATAATATAATTGGTTGTGCGACCCTTTACAAGATGAAATGTTATCACAGCGATCTCCCCTCTGCCTGCCACGGAACAGATGTTGGGTCTCAGAAAGTAATCACTCATCGACCCTCCCTGTCCCTCAGTCAATCACAATTACCTGGATTTCTATAGGCCAGGGCCCTGTAGTCACAAAGTGTCTCAGAGTAGGAGTGGTTCAGGTCRGTGCTTGTCCATGTAATCTTATTCATTCTGATCTAAAATGCTAAACTGATCATATATCAGCACCTACTCTGAGACCCAGAGCTCTATGTCCTCTATGTACCACTGCTGGGTCCTGGATCTGACTGTATGGATCAATACTCACCTCCATGGTGGCTGGTGTTTCATATAGGAGCCTCGTCAATACCTATGATCAGGTACTGGCCTAGTCTGGGATGAGAGAGGCTACTAGTAAATCACTGATGCCTCAATTTCGTGTAGCATACTGTCATGTAATGGTTGGTGGTGGTCCACAGTGTATGAGACATTTGGATTCTTATGCTCATTATAGTGTCAAAGGGAAGCACAGTACACATACAGTACCAGTCAAAAGTTTGGACACACCTACTCATTCAAGGGTTTTTCTTTATTTTTACTATTTTCTACATTGTAGAATAATAGTGAAGACATCAAAACTATGAAATAACACATATGGAATCATGCAGTAACCAAAAAAGTAGCCACCCTTCGCCTTGATGACAGCTTTGCACACTCTTGGCATTCTCTCAACAAGCTCTGTGAGGTGGTCACCTGGAATGCATTTCAATTAACAGGTGTGCCTTGTTAAAAGTTAATTTGTGGAACATCTGTTCTGTGGCAGGCAGAGGGGAGATCGAATTTCTTTCCTTCTTAATGCGTTTGAACCAATCAGTTGTGTTGTGACAAGGAAGGGGTGGTATACAGAAGATAYCCCTATTTGGTAAAAGACCAAGTCTATATTATGGCAACAACAGCTCAAATAAGCAAAGAGAAACAACAGTCCATCATTACTTTAAGACATGAAGGTCCATCAAGCGCTAAGATGAAAGATTAAACTGGCTCTCATGAGGACCGCCACAGGAAAGGAAGACCCAGCAGAGGATAAGTTCATTAGAGTTACCAGCCTCAGATATTACAGCCCAAATAAAAGTTACAGACACACTTCAACATCAACTGTTCAGAGGAGACTGCGTGAATCAGGCCTTCATGGTCGAATTGCTGCAAAGAAACCCCTACTAAAGGACACCAATAAGAAGAGTCCAAATTTGAGATTTTTGGTTCCAACCACCATGWCTTTGTGAGACACAGAGTAGGTGAACGGATGATCTCTGCATGTGTGGTTACCACTGTGAAGCATGGAGGAGGATGTGGGATGTTGTGGGGGTGCTTTGCTGGTGACACTGTCTGTGATTTATTTGGAATTCAAGGCACACTTAAACAGCATGGCTACCACAGTATTCTGCAGCGATACGCCATCCCATCTGGTTTGCGCTTAGTGGGACTATCATTTGTTTTTCAACAGGACAATGACCCAACACACCTCCAGGCTGTGTAAGGGCTATTTGATCAAGAAGGAGAGTGATGGAGTGCTGCATCAGATGACCTGGCCTCCACAATCGCCTGATCTCAACCCAATTGAGATGGTTTGGGATGAGTTGGACCGCAGAGGGAAGGAAAAGCAGCCAACAAGTGCTCAGCATATGTGGGAACTCCTTCAAGACTGTTGGAAAAGCATTCCAGGTGAAGCTGGTTGAGAGAATACCAAGAGTGTGCAAAGCTGTCATCAACGCAAAGGGTGGCTACTTTGAAGAATCTAAAATCTTTGTTAACACTTTTTTTGTGTTATTTCATGGTTTTGATGTCCTAACTACTATTCTATAATTTAGAACATAGTAAAAATAAAGAAAAACCCTTGAATGAGTAGGTGTGTCCAAACTTTTGACTGGTACTGTACATACATACAAAAGAAGTGTCACATTACTCGCTTGCTAACTACATAGTTAATAAAATGCACTTATWTTTACATTTCAGCCTCTCCTGATGAACAACAGGATGTACTGTACGCTGTAATCTACATATAGCCGATTTAAGATGATTGCTGAAATTTCAGGAAAGTTGTGTTGTGAATCACCGTTTGTTTAATTTTAGATTTCAGTGAAGGAACACATACTAGGTCCATAGTAGCTTTCTATGACTTATTTATAAGTATGGTGTTTACCCGGACTACTACCCGTACTATTTGCACTGTGTGCCCCCCCCCAACCCCTCTTTTACGCTGCTGCTACTCTCTGTTTATCTTATATGCATAGTCACTTTAACTATACATTCATGTACATACTACCTCAATTGGCCCGACCAACCAGTGCTCCCGCACATTGGCTAACCGGGCTATCTGCATTGTGTCCCACCACCTGCCAACCCCTCTTTTTACGCTACTGCTACTCTCTGTTCATCATATATGCATAGTCACTTTAACCATACCCACATGTACATACTACCTCAATAAGCCTGACTAACCGGTGTCTGTATACTACTCTTATTTTCAAATGTCTTTTTACTGTTGTTTTATTTCTTTACTTACCTACACACACACACACATACTTTTTTTCTCTCCGCACTATTGGTTAGAGCCTGTAAGTAAGCATTTCACTGTAAGGTGTTGTGAATACCTGTTGTATTCGGTGCACGTGACAAATAAACTTTGATTTGATTTGATATAATAGATAAATAGTATTCGAAAGTAGAAACCTAATATTTCTTTATTTCTTTACATTCAACTGAAATCACACACAATCACTTCAATAATCTTGTTTTTTTCCCTATTTAGATTCAAATATTATAACCATTCAATGACAGTTTTAGGCAACAGTCTGTCATACCAGTTGAAGAAGGATCACTTTCAGCACATGGCTGAACAAGATTATTTGGCAGATCAATTTAACATACGCACTTTAATTGTGTGGTGTAGAAATGTAATATCCCACCATATTGTTTCCCACCAGTGAATAGTTAATAACTGTCTATACAAATGAGCCCCAACCTCAAATCAAATCAGTGTTATTATAGCTAGGGACAGATATATCTCAACTTGAATATACTGTGCAGTACGTTACGTATACACCTATAACATCACATACGATAATAATATGTTGCAGTGCTTTGCATAGCCATGAAACATGCAACGGGATACTCTAGTTGCTTTATTCTAAATAATAAAGAGAGGGAAATGGTTGTTTGATGTTCTTTGCATTAAGCTTATATTTGTAGCATGTTGCATTTATTAATTCATTAGCATATAAAGGGGTTGGGGGGGGCTTTTGCTGTTTTGTGATTGCAGCCTTGTGCCTCCGTCGAGGTTCAGATAATTGATCATTAAGGGTGTGGCTTGATGTTGCCCAGTGTGTAAAAGGTTACTTTTCTGGGATCCCCTTTGCCATGTGAAGGTTGGAGTGCCTTGGGAGAACGGGAGCAGTGTTGCAGGTTTTAACAAAAGTACGTATGAAAACTATGAGAGAGTTGTAAGCCTAAATCTAGGCTAAATTGCTGGTATAAGCAATGGAAAAATAGTTAAAATTCAATTCATTGCTGGGAAGTAAAGACAAACAGAAGTATCACTTGTGGAAACACCAAACCTTACAGTGTGGGATTTCAGTGTTCTATTTTGGAAGTGTTCTCTGTGCAAACAGAAGCAATCCGCCATTACAGATCTACACACACTCAAGTGCCATGATGAAACATTACAGGAATAACCTGCAACATTGCACATTAGGACACTGTGTGTGTGAGTCTCTCTGTGTGTGTGTGTGTGTGTGTGTGTGTGTGTGTGTGTGTGTGTGTGTGTGTGCGTGCGTGCGTGCGTGCGTGCGTGCGTGCGTGCGTGCGCAAACACGTGTCAAACATGTCTTTTGCCCTTTTCTCCACTGTCGTATTTGAATATAGGAAAGCCATCTTCAGGGTAGCGATATTTTCCTCTGACATCACAGAGTATGTGTCACATACATGTTACAAAATAACATCCCTTTCCTCAATCTGTCTTTCATCTCCATCATTTCACAAGCTTCTTAGACTCCACCTGCACACAGGACTGTCAGATACCACAAAACCTCCAAAACAATGACCAAGATAATATTCATTAAAACACAAGTAGCTCAACTGTAGCTCCACTGCGCCTGGGAAGAAGGGTGTAGCCCAGCCTAGCTCCTGTACCTACTGCAAGAAGAAGGGTGTAGCCCAGCCTAGCTCCTGTACCTACTGCAAGAAGAAGGGTGTGCCAGCTAGCTCTGTACCTACTGCAAGAAGAAGGGTGTAGCCAGCCTAGCTCTGTACTACTGCAAGAAGAAGGTGTAGCCAGCTAGCTCTGTACCTACTGCAAGAAGAAGGGTGTAGCCCAGCTCTAGCTCCTGTACCTACTGCAAGAAGAAGGGTGTAGCCCAGCCTAGCTCCTGTTTCTGCAGAAGAAGGGTGTAGCCCAGCCTATCCTATCTGTACTTCTGCAAGAAGAAGGGTGTAGCCAGCTAGCTCCTGTACCTACTGCAAGAAGAAGGGTGTAGCCCAGCCTAGCTCCTGTACCTACTGCAAGAAGAAGGGTATAGGCCGCCTAGCTCTGTACTACTGCAAGAAGAAGGGTGTAGCCCAGCCTAGCTCCTGTACCTACTGCAAGAAGAAGGGTTAGCCCAGCCTAGCTCCTGTACCTACTGCAAGAAGAGGGTGTAGCCAGCCTAGCTCCTGTACCTACTGCAAGAAGAAGGGTATAGCCCAGCCTAGCTCCTGTACTACTGCAAGAAGAAGGGTGTAGCCCAGCCTAGCTCCTGTACCTACTGCAAGAAGAAGGGTGTAGCCCAGCCTAGCTCCTGTACCTACTGCAAGAAGAAGGGTGTAGCCCAGCCTAGCTCCTGTACTACTGCAAGAAGAAGGGTTAGCCCAGCCTAGCTCCTGTACCTACTGCAAGAAGAAGGTGTAGCCCAGCCTAGCTCCTGTACCTACTGCAAGAAGAAGGGTGTATGCCAGCCTAGCTCCTGTACCTACTGCAAGAAGAAGGGTATAGCCCAGCCTAGCTCCTGTACCTACTGCAAGAAGAAGGGTATAGAGCCCAGCCTAGCTCCTGTACCTACTGCAAGAAGAAGGGTGTAGCCAGCCTAGCTCCTGTACCTACTGCAAGAAGAAGGGTGTAGCCCAGCCTAGCTCTGTACCTACTGCAAGAAGAAGGGTGTAGCCAGCCTAGCTCCTGTACCTACTGCAAGAAGAAGGGTATAGCCCAGCCTAGCTCCTGTACCTACTGCAAGAAGAAGGGTATAGCCCAGCCTAGCTCTGTACTACTGCAAGAAGAAGGGTATAGCCCAGCCTAGCTCCTGTACCTACTGCAAGAAGAAGGGTGTAGCCAGCCTAGCTCCTGTACCTACTGCAAGAAGAAGGGTATAGCCCAGCCTAGCTCCTGTACCTACTGCAAGAAGAAGTATTGTTGTTAATTGCAGGTCAGTGTGAAACGTGTGTCAGCTGCATAACTGCTTATTCATTTGCCAGCTTGGGAAAAAAGCGTGTGTGAGACAACAACCACACCACAAACACACACACACACACACACACACACACACACACACACACACACACACACTCTCCATCTGTTTGTATTTAACTTGCTAATGAGAGCTGTGCTGCTCGGCCGCGGTCCCATTATGACCGACGGTGAGGGAAGCAGAAACTTTTATGTCAATGTGAGACGTTATCCTTTTTCTTTTGATAGATTTGATAAAGAACAATACTCAGTTATTTTTCTGTAGCCACCAGCATGATGACGAGTAGGCACTTGTTAACAGGTGTGAACCATTGTCTTCCGACAGGTGGCGTCACTCGTGCATGAGGCTCGTCCCTCAACCAACAGTGCAGGCGGATCTTTCGCACGACCATGTTCATGATTAACAAATAGCAGTTTTCTTTACCTGCGATTGATTGTAGTGGGCATACGTTCCCTCTAATACCTGCTCATGGACAGTCGTATTAGTGACTGTGTCAACGGGGACTCAAACCAATCTGATATGTTTGTAGAATAGATCATCCCTCTCCTTGTCAATGCACGCACCATCAGAGCAGACGTCTCATTAAYTCCCTCCCACTGAATTCCTCCGCCAGGTCAGATCAATGAGTCACTCCTTGATCCAGAAAATGCTCACACATTACATGACAACCTGGATGTACTGGAGTAAAGGTAACACCCGGAGCACTCGGTACTGCAGTGAAACCCCATTCAACGGTAGGCTATACCCCAAATGTGCACCCTATTCCCTATGTAGTGCACTCCTTTTTTTTTACCAGGGCCCATAGGGAATAGGATACCATTTGAGACGTAGCCATAGCCACGAGAGGCTGAGTGGTGCTGTACTGTAGACTGCAGTAGGGAGGTGCAGTGTACTCACTGCAGTGTGTAAGTTTAGAGAGTTGTTGGTGACTCCCAGTGCTTAGGAAGTACAGTAGACCAGTCCATCCACTACAGGAGAGGAGCTCACCCTACTCAATACATGAGTAGGGTCAAAGGGACAAGCTACACTCGAGTCATATAGCTAATGTGCCATGTGTCCAGAGAGTGGGTTGGTTGAATTACAGAGATAATCATTATGTCTGAGTGGTGCTGGCGATACACAGGAGAATAACCTCTGTCAAATAAATTCTGTCAAATAAAAGAAAAAAGGCATACATTCTAAGTATGCACTATATCAGAACTCTGTGTATCAGAAACGGAGCCGAATGACAATGTCAGGGCTTCAGCAGACCTCGCACTCAGCAAAAAATATAAACATAGGTTGCTGCAGTATTCTTTGAATAACATGTTTATTAATAACGTTTAATGTTCCAAATACAGTAATAGACTCAACAAATGTAATAATAAACATACACATTTTACAGAAACATTTCAATCTGACCACGCATAACTAACACAGTACAATTCATGAACAGATTTAAAACAAACACCAACTGAACATCCATCAACATATTTGTCATGCTTTCCGTACAAAAATTCAATATTAATGCTGACATTTCCATAAATGAATAGCATGATTTCTGAATACAAAATGCAATGAGGGGTTTGGTGGTAGCAGATGACAGCTACACTATATACACAAAAGTATGTGGACACCCCTTCAAATTAGTGGCTTCGGCTATTTCAGCCATACCCATCGCTGACAGGTGTATAAAATCGAGCACACAGCCATGCAATCTCCATAGGTACATTATCAGTAGAATGGRCTMACTGAAGAGCTCAGTGACTTTCAACGTGGCACCYTCATAGGATTCTACCTTCCCAACAAGTTCAAATTTCTGTGAAGTGATAGGCCACACAASCTCACAGAACGGAACCGGAGAGTGCTGAAGCAAGTAACACTCACTACCGAGTTCCAAACTGCCTCTGGAAGCAACATCAGCACAATAAATGTTAGTCGGGACCTTCATGAAATGGGTTTCCATGGTCAAGCAGCCTCACAAAGCTTAAGATCACCATGTGCAATGCCAAGCAACTACTATAGTGGTGTAAAGCTCACCACCATTGGACTCTGGCGCAGTGGAAACGGGTTCTCTGGAGTGACAATTCACTCTTCACCATCTGGCAGTCCGAAGGACTAATCTGGGTTTGGCGGACGCCAGGAGAATGCTACCTGCCTCAACTGTAAAGTTTGGTGGATAAGAAAAAATGGTCTAGGGTTTTCATGGTTTGGGCTAGGCCCCTTAATTCCAGTGAAGGGAAATCTTAACGCTACTGCGAACAATGACATTCTAGATGATTCTGTGCTTCCAACTTTGTGGCAACAGTTTGGGGAAGGCCCTTTCCTGTTTCAGCATGACAATGCCCCCGTGAACAAAGCGAGGTCCATACAGAAATGGTTTGTCAAGATCGGTTTGGAAGAATTTGACTGGCTTGCACAGGGCCCTGACCTCAACCCCATCGAACACCTTTGGGATGAATTGGAACGCCGACTGCGAGCCAGACCGAATCGCCCAACATCAGTGCCCAACCTCACTAATGCTCTTGTGGCTGAATGCAAGAAGGTCCCTGCAGCAAGAAGGTTCCAACATCTAGTGGATAGCCTTCCCAGAAGCGTGGAGGCTGTTATAGCAGCAAAAGAGGGACCAATTTAATTTTAATGCCCATGATTTTGGAATGAGATGTTCGACGAGCAGGTGTCCACATACTTTTGGTAATGTAGTGTATATTCACACCTCCAGTGAGTAGCCTGGCTGGTGTCTAGGGACTCTACACACTCTTAGAAAAAAATATTATTTGGCTGTCCCCATAGGAGAACCCATTTTGGTTCCAGGTAGCTCTTTTTGGTTCCAGGTAGAACCCTTTTGTGTTCCTTGTAGAACCCTCTGTGGAAAGGGGTCTACATGGAACCTAAAAGGGCTCTTCGAAGAGTTCTCCTATGGGGACATCCGAAGAACGATTTTAGGTTCTAGATGGTGCCTTTTTTCTAAGAGTGTAGATGGCTTCTCTAAGGCCAAGTGGCCTGGCTGGTGTCTAGGGACTTTACAGATGGCTTCTCTAAGGCCAAGTGGCCTGGCTGGTGTCTAGGGACTTTACAGGTGGCTTCTCTAAGGCCAAGTGGCCTGGCTGGTGTCTAGGGACTTTACAGATGGCTTCTCTAAGGCCAAGTCCTGTTGCAAAAGTAACCCACAAAGCAAACCTAACAAAACAAAGCACCAAAGCTGATGCATAAGCTAACCTGCAATGACTCACCAACCCTGTTCATTAATCGAATGTTAGATCAACCAAGCAATATCTAATTTCAACTATCAGATTTGAGGCACACATGGAAATGTATGTACTTCAACCAGACCAGTTAACATACTCTAGCAGACCAGCTGAAAAATATTTTCGTCTTTTCACAAGATTAATAGGAATGAWTATGTTCACCGCATGACATCATTTATTGTGATGGAAAAAGAGTGCAAAATGATACAACCTAATTCAAATAGAAATGATTGGGGAAAACATCTCAGCAACAGCACAGGTAGTGTGAGTGGTAAGATGATGACTTGTTATGAGATGCAAAACATTACACTAATCAGATACCAAAATTGCCACTTCAGATACAAATGTGTCACCAAGCAAGGAGGGCTTTGTGTAGCTAAATGTAGCCCCATGTAGCTACCACAGAATGTTTGTTTTTAGTGACAACGGTAGTTTTACCATGATGGAGCACTCTGAACCAATTGGGAACGAGGGCTAAGAACTTTGCTTTACACTCAAAGATTCTCTCAGGAGAAAGAAGTGGCGTGTTGAATATCAAATTTGCCATCAACTGCTTCCATCTTTTCTATCTCCCTCTACTTTCCCTGAGACAACCCCGTCATGCCGCTGGTCCTCCCTTCTTCCCCTCCTCCTCTCTTCTGCGCCTTCCTTCGCTCCACTGTGTTAGAAGAGTGGGGGTTGATGCTCGACATTAGACCACCTCCTCCTTGTTAGCCATGCGTCCAGAGTGACGCAGGTTCTCCCCGCTCTGTTGTCATCATGGGAGATGATTGCTGAAACTGGCAATTAACACCCACTGGTCTACTCCACCTCTTCCACAGAGTAGCCATGCATCTCAGCATTTGACCTACAGGCCCTGGGTTTACACATTTTATATGTATCTAATATATCTTTCTTCCTTTTTTAAAAGATTGAAATTGTAATAAATGGACGATTGCATTAACCGTAAATGTCTATTAATTACATCTTATACACGATTGAAGCCTTACTAATGTTGGGTTTATGAGGGTTATTGCCTTTGTTTTTAATCGTCTTTTGGAATATTTATTTGAATTGAATGCGGCGAGAAAGGTTTTTTATTTGAGCTGCTCTCCGAAGAATATTAGTCACAAGAGTTTGTGAAGTGGGGTGCGATAAAGAACTTGAGAGAGCGCAGTTGCGTTTCAGGAATGGGATGAAGGGGTGTCCACTGAGGATCGGACTCCCCCATTCAATCTGTGCAATCTCCAATAGGCTACACTGAGAAATAAATTGCTTTTTAAATAGATTGCTTAGCTCCTATCGGGGAGCCACTGATGTGGATACATTTCATGTCGCCTGTATTTAAACGAGCTGCAGTGAATTTGATAGTGCCCCATTATTAAAGATACTGGTAAGTAAGACTACTTGTTCTGTTGCTCCTCTTGACACCTGAAATGAATCCCCACGAAATAAAAGGGAAAATACTACCATCACGTAAATAAAATAAAATAAAATACACTTCAAAATGTTCAGAGAGAAAAGTGTGTCTCTGAGAAGAGTATGGGTTATTAATCTAATGGTATTTGGTCTATAAGCTCAGCTCTGTATTTTATTAGAGTAAATAGACCTCAGGATAATATCTGAATATATGCCTGCACTCGCTGTCTCCATCTCTGTGAGAGGCACAGGCAGGCAAACGGAAATGCAGCACATTTCCTATTGCAGCACATTTCTAATTGATTAATACTGCAGATCTTGTTTGAGGAAACCACATTATGTTCCTGGAGGAAGGGAGGGGAGGAAAGAGGATGGGGAGTCGTTACCATAATGCACTAGACCGGAGGGAGAAAAAAGGAAAGAAGAAAAAGATGTCTAAAGATCCTTTTCAGGATATGATTATACAATGACCATCATTATTTTCGTATCTTATATAATCCATTAAATATTGCCTCTGCCTTTAGAGCCATAACAATTTTAGACAATCCAATGAAATGACTAGAGGTCCTCCGTCTTATACAGTATATCCACCTGTAATGAAAATGCATATTTAATTAGAGGGAAGCCTTGTTCAAATGAACCACCACTGTTTCCTGTCATTAAAGTCCATATCCTTAATGATGGCACGCCGCGGTGTTAAATAAATAATGAGAGAGGAGAGAGAGAAAGAGAGAGAGAGAGAGAGAGAGAGAGAAGAGGAGAGAGACAGAAGAGAGAAGAGAGAGAGAGAGAGAAGAGAGAGAGAGAGAGAGAGAGAGAGAGAGAGAGGAGAGAGAGAGAGAGAGAGAGAGAGAGAGAGAGAGAGAGAGAGAGAGAGAGAGAGAGAGAGAAAGGGAGGCCTGGCTAAAAACAGGCCTGACTAATATCTAGGTGGGTCCCATCGTCAAACCGCCAACTCTGCAGAAATAGTATGGACAGGACATTTTAGAGACAGAGAAACTCAATACAGTTCCCATTATTTAGCATCCAAATTAACTAGATCTCATACTTACCTAAATCACTAATGTTTGTTCTATGAATTTAATCTGACAACGCAATTCCAATAGTTAATGTGCAATGGTAATATAATATATCTCTGTACAATACATCCCTTACCATAATATAATGCATCCCTGATCATAATATAATACATCCCTGTTCATAATATAATACATCCCTGATCATAATATAATACATCCCTGATCATAAAACAATACATCCCTGATCATAATATAATACATCCCTGATCATAATCAGTTAGTTCTGGTATGATTTCATCCTGGCAGTCATGCATAATGTAATTTTCAGACATACAAATTTTTAAGGTTTGAACGGTGAAGTCGGGAATAACAGTTTCTTAATATAAATCTGGAGGTTGTGGAGATGCAGATGAAGTCTTTTTCTTTTACAAAACGATAATGAAAGTAATTGTAGATCTTGAATCAAATTTTTTTTTTTTTTTTTACATCGAATCAATGGAATGATTTTTGGATAGGCTTAGTTGGAGCTGCTATTTGCATTCATGTGAGCAAATCAATTAGCAGTCGGTTGGAATGAAATTGCTTGACACTTATTCATACATTATTTATGTCTTCATAGCGGCATTTAATTATTACTTTAATTTTGGAAAATTATCTTCAAAAATTCAGGCCTTGGTGAATTAAACATTTCACAATAACACACCTCACATCTTTATATCAACACCATTTCAAAATGTATTTTTATTCAGAATAATTAAGAACGATATTATTTCGATTCTGGCAAATTTGTGCAGATTACATTTTTCATTACAAAGATGTCATTTAATTTATTATATTAAATATAGGAATAGTTGGGTGTATGTTTTGGAATAAAAATCTCAAGCGACCCCTGTTGTCTCTGTTTAGTCTGACATTGCTGGACAAAATCATCTTTCAAAATAGTCCATGTTTTATACCTACCTCCTGGCATTCTCTCAGTTTGTTTGATTTGACCAGATTCTTTTAGGAGGAGGGGGTTGGGTTGACCGTGGGATGTTAAAGGGATGTACTAGGGCTGTGGTATTATGGGTGGTTTAAAAGGGCCATGGGTGGTTGTGGTTGTGACCCTTAACCCTCTACATCTCTGTGTTTCCAGCAGGTTTCATTATGTGTGGATATGCTGGTGTGGAGTGAGAGCGAAAGAGAGAGAGCAGGACAGGGGCTAAAATGGGCATCTCTTCCTCCTTATGGATCGCTCCTGCGAGGACAGGACCCACCAGGACTTCAAGGAGGCAGGGCTTCAGACCACCCTCTGGCCCAGGTAAAGGCATGCTGAGGGGGCAAGCGTCCCCACACATACCCCTTTACCTCTCCTCTCTTATGGAGCTCCATTTATTTGACCACTGGCGTGTGTGAGAGAGAGAGATGCAGGACTCTTGGAAGAGAAGATAGTTTACACCACTTTGTTCTTTTGGCTTTGGATTGAAAAAAATGCACTGTTGTTCATTTCTATTTGCAGAAAAACCCTTTGAAGGGGCTTTGTGTTGTGCCTTCAAGGCGTCTTCAATCAAATTATGTTGATACAGTGTCTTTCTCTGTGTTGCTTTCCATGGGATCGACTGAGGAATTTTGACGATGCGGTCACGCTTGCTTGCGATTCCCATTATTGCCTCTGTGTTTAAGATTCTCTTCGGTGACGGGTATTCTTGGGTGTATAATACGGATCAACGTTGTTATTGCTTAAGAATACGCGTAGTCGAGGAGAGTCCTCTTCTTCTTCTTCGTCTGTCTTCGTCTGCAGCTGAGGAACTATTGATCAAGATCGAAAGCAGCTCAAAGTACCCCCCTACCTGTTTCCTTTTAATACTGAGGGAGTTGGCACACAGAACACAAACCGTAGAGACTGACTGACATCCAGGCCCATTTATCAAGCAAGGAGACAGAGCACTGCCGGCTGCCTATCTGTTTCAGTGGATGATTGTGCTGTTCAGTCTTGAGATAGTGGTCGACCAACCACTCTTGTCTGCAGTTTCTTTTTTTTACCGCCCCCCCCCCCCCCCCTTTCATAATTATTACTGTGATGTTGTCGTTTTGTCACAGATGTTTCAGATGTCACATGTTTATTTGACCATTATCATGTCCAGTATATGAAAGTGTATTTGCATATATTCATGCTTGCATTTGTATTTTTATTGTGTGGGAGATATGCTACAGTGAGTGTGTATTTCATAGGCTTCTGATACAACAGGATAGTGTTGTTGGCAGTTATAGCAGAGGTTAGACTGCATGGCCCTGGTCCTCTCTCATGCAAATCTCTCGAGTCTATTTATTATCAGTCGTCCAGGACCAAGCACTTTTCTTTCTCCTTCTCCTTTTTTATGCAAATTGAATTTTGAAATGACATTTATCGCGTTGGGTTTTCCACACGAAAGAGCTGCCACACCGGAGCCCAGACAACAAAATGTCCACCGCTTCTAGCGAGAGCTCAATTTATGCATTGGAGGAGAGTGGGTCTCGATAACAATTACCACAGGCTCAAATGGACCCATAACCGGGTTTTCCGTGTTATCATATGTATAGTATATGCCATGAATATGTATCAGTCAGTCCCCTGGTGAATGCAGGGTGCATTCTGAAAGCATAACACCCATGTTAAAATCATTTAAACACCATAGTAGGAACAAGTTAACTTATAGAGCCACACTCACAAATTCCCCTCCAGAATATTTTTTTTATGTCTATTAAATGCATAATAATACTAAATGTATGGTATTATATTTAAAAAGGTTTATTTTATTTTCTTTACAAGCATTCTTTGTCTTTAAGAATAATGAAAAAATCAACAGCTAAACAAATGGTCTTGATTTACTATCATACAAATTAATTAAACTAGCTGTACTAATACCATTCAGATATTTAAAAGAACCACAATTATATGTTAAACTGCTTGGCTCGCTTGATAAGTATTAATCATTTATAATGATAGAAATCCCACTGAATCTGTGTTTGAATCGGTAGGAAAATGAAAAGAAACACCAGAAGCTTGGTTGACCCCATATTTCACCACTATGGAAACTACATATCTGATAAAGATCCTTCAGAATGTACTTTGTATTTCACCTTCTGTAGTGGATCTAAAACGATTTCCAAAAATACATTCTACATGGAGAAAGAGAGGGTGGATAGACATATGTCTAATATGTTGTGCTTCAATGAATCTCTGTATTTTCTGTTTTGAAAACAAACCAGGCCCTTGCTGCTGACACGATCTTTACCTAACCATGATCACGTGGTCCTGATCAATTCAGCTGCTGAACCATTCTTACCTATGCCTGCTTTTGGGATTTTTTCTTGTCACCGTTTACATGATACTACTAGTAGACAATGTCAATTATCCTGATAGACAGTAAGAATGTCATAGCCAATAGTCAAATGTATAGATTCAGTGAATTGAGCATGACCTTTATTGAACACATCTCATTACAAGAATAGTATATAAAATTGATCCATTTATTTTTCATTATATTCTAGCAATGTTCTGCTTTCCTACAAAGTATACTTGCATACAAATATGACGTTTATACATCTTTAAGAATTACTTACATTTGTTGTTATAACAAATTATTAACATCCTTTAAATTCACTAAATATGTTACAGTAATATACATTGGAAATCCATGACATTAAACCCAATATCTATCTGATAGTTTACATTATTTCCTTTTTAATTAGGTGGTTTTAATTCATAGCATATCATTATTTTAGCTGATAAGTTATTACACCAACACAGCTGCAATGTAAACAGACAATGCCAATGACCCATGTTTGTAAAAGTGCCTTATTCTATAAATAAAATTTCACAAAAGATACACAACATTGTTCATGTACATTCTTGACATCACATCAACCCAGGGCAGTCTGCAGTCCTTCAGACAGAGCCCATCTCTGTCCCTGTCAGTGATAGCTGATCTACTGTTGGCTGCTATTCGTTTAGATCCTCTTATCACCTTCACCAGATCACCTTATTACATCCTATTTCATTTCTGCACCCAGCCGCAGGGCATCTTAGTATGTTTTATCTGTTGTAATCTGTTAAGCAGGGTAATTGGAGTACACCTCACATTAGAGCATAACGCGATAATGCTTTCTAGGCCCTACCAGACACACCTCACATTAGAGCAAACGCGTAATGCTTTCTAGGGCCCTACCCAGTACACACCTCACATTAGAGCCAAACGCGTAATGCTTTCTAGGGGCCCTCCCAGGTACAACACCTCACATTAGAGCCCAAACGCGTAATGCTTTCTAGGGCCCTACCAGTTAACACCCTCACATTAGAGCCAAACGCGTAATGCTTTCTAGGGCCCTACCAGTACACACCTCACACATTAGAGCCAAACGCGTAATGCTTTCTAGGGCCCTACCCAGTAACACACCTCACATTAGAGCCAAACGCGTAATGCTTTCTAGGCCTACCCCAGTACACACCTCACATTAGAGCCAAACGCGTAATGCTTTCTAGGGCCCTACCCAGTACACACCTCACATTAGAGCCAAACGCGTAATGCTCTTTAGGGCCCTACCCAGTACACACCTCACATTAGAGCCAAACGCGTAATGCTTTCTAGGGCCCTACCCAGTACACACCTCACATTAGAGCCAAACGCGTAATGCTTTCTAGCCCTACCCAGTACACACCTCACATTAGAGCCAAACGCGTTAATGCTTTCTAGGGCCCTACCCAGTACACACCTCACATTAGAGCCAAACGCGTAATGCTTTCTAGGGCCCTACCAGTACACACCTCACATTAGAGCCAAACGCGTAATGCTTTCTAGGGCCCTACCCAGTATACACCTCACATTAGAGCCAAACGCGTAATGCTTTCTAGGGCCCTACCCATTAGAACCCTTCCTTTATGGTCTTACATGCAAAATACCCAAAGATAGATTTGATGGTATGATCAGGGATGTACTGTATTATGGTGAGGATGTAACTATATTATGATCAGGGATGTATATTATTATGGTGGGGATGTAATAATTATGATCAGGGATGTATTATATTATGGTGAGGGATGTAATATATTATGATCAAGGATGTATATATTATGGTGAGGATGTAATATATTATTATCAGGGATGTATTATATTATGATCAGGGATGTATTGTTTTCTGATCAGGATGTATTGTATTATGATCAGGGATTTATTGTGTTATGATCAGGGATGTATCGTATTATGATCAGGGATGTATATATTATGATCAGGATGTATTGTTTTATGATCAGCATGTATTACATTATGATCAGGGATGTATTATATTATGGTCAGGGATGTATCGTATTATGATCAGGATGTGTTATATTATGATCAGGGATGTATTGTATTATGATCAGGGAGTATTGATATATGATCAGGATGTATTGTTTTATGCATTAGATGTTATATTATGATCAGGATGATATATTATTATGGTCAGGGATGTATCGTTATTAT
>NC_036854.1:38493660-38603655 GCF_002910315.2 Salvelinus sp. IW2-2015
AATACATCCCTGATCATAATATAATACATCCCTGATCATAATACGATACATCCCTGATCATAACACAATAAATCCCTGATCATAATACAATACATCCCTGATCAGAAAACAATACATCCCTGATCATAATATAATACATCCCTGATCATAATATATTACATCCCTCACCATAATATAATACATCCTTGATCATAATATATTACATCCCTCACCATAATATAATACATCCCTGATCATAATATATTACATCCCTCACCATAATATAATACATCCCTGATCATAATATATTACATCCCTCACCATAATACAGTACATCCCTGATCATACCATCAAATCTATCTTTGGGTATTTTGCATGTAAGACCATAAAGGAAGGGTTCTAATGGGTAGGGCCCTAGAAAGCATTACGCGTTTGGCTCTAATGTGAGTGTATACTGGGTAGGGCCCTAGAAAGCATTACGCGTTGGCTCTAATGTGAGGTGTGTACTGGGTAGGGCCTAGAAAGCATTACGCGTTTGGCTCTAATGTGAGGTGTGTACTGGGTAGGGCCCTAGAAAGCATTACGCGTTTGGCTCTAATGTGAGGTGTGTACTGGGTAGGGCCCTAGAAAGCATTACGCGTTTGGCTCTAATGTGAGGTGTTGTACTGGGTAGGGCCCTAGAAAGCATTACGCGTTTGGCTCTAATGTGAGGTGTGTACTGGGTAGGCCCTAGAAAGCATTACGCGTTTGGCTCTAATGTGAGGTGTGTACTGGGTAGGGCCCTAGAAAGCATTACGCGTTTGGCTCTAATGTGAGGTGTGTACTGGGTAGGGCCCTAGAAAGCATTACGCGTTTGGCTCTAATGTGAGGTGTGTACTGGTAGGCCCTAGAAAGCATTACGCGTTTGGCTCTAATGTGAGGTGTGTACTGGTAGGGCCCTAGAAAGCATTACGCGTGGCTCTAATGTGAGGTGTTTACGGGGTAGGGCCCTAGAAAGCATTACGCGTTTGGCTCTAATGTGAGGTGTTGTACTGGGTAGGGCCCTAGAAAGCATTACGCGTTTGGCTCTAATGTGGAGTGTGTACTGGCTGGCCCTAGAAAGCATTACGCGTTTGGCTCTAATGTGAGGTGTACTCCAATTACCCTGCTTTAACAGGATTACAACAGATAAAACATACTAAGATGCCCTGCGGCTGGGTGCAGAAATGAAATAGGATGTAATAAGGTGATCTGGTGAAGGGTGATAAGAGGATCTAAACAGAATAGCAGCCAACAGTAGATCAGCTATCACTGAACAGGGAGCAGAGATGGGCTCTGTCTGAAGGACTGCAAGACTGCCCTGGGTTGATGTGATGTCAAGAATGTACATGAACAATGTTGTGTATCTTTTGTGAAATTTTATTTATAGAATAAGGCACTTTTACAATACATGGGTCATTGGCATTGTCGTTTACATTGCAGCTGTGTTTGTGTAATACATTATCACTAAAATAATGATATGCTATGAATTAAACACACCTAAATTAAAAAGGAAATAATGTAAACTATCAGATAGATATTGGGTTTAATGTCATTGGATTTCCAATGTATATTACTGTAACATATTTAGTGAATTTAAAGGATGTTAATAATTTGTTATAACAACAAATGTAGTAATTCTTAAAGATGTATAAACGTCATATTTGTATGCAAGTATACTTTGTAGGAAAGCAGAACATTGCTAGAATATATGAAAAATAAAATGGATCAATTTATAATACTATTCTTGTAAATGAAGATGTGTTCAATAAAGGTCATGCTCAATTCACTGAATCTATACATTTGACTATTGGCTATGACATTCTTACTGTCTATCAGGATAATTGACATTGTCTACTAGTAGTATCATGTAAACGTGACAAGAAAAAATCCCAAAAGCAGGCATAGGTAAAGAATGGTTCAGCAGCTGAATTGATCAGGACCACGTGATCATGGTTAGGTAAAGATCGTGTCAGCAGCAAGGGCCTGGTTTGTTTCAAAACAGAAAATACAGAGATTCATTGAAGCACAACATATTAGACATATGTCTACCACCCTCTCTTTCTCCATGTAGATGTATTTTTGGAAATCGTTTAGATCCACTACAGAAGGTGAAATACAAAGTACATTCTGATAGGATCTTTATCAGATATGTAGTTTCCATAGTGGTGAAATATGGGGTCAACCAAGCTTCTGGTGTTTCTTTCATTTTCCTACCGATTCAAACACAGATTCAGTGGGATTTCTATCATTATAAATAGATTAATACTTATCAAGCGAGCCAAGCAGTTAACATATAATTGTGTTCTTTTAAATATCTGAAATGGTATTAGTACAGCTAGTTTAATTAATTTGTATGATAGTAATCAAGACCATTTGTTTAGCTGTTGATTTTTTTCATTATTCTTAAAAGACAAAGAATGCTTGTAAAGAAAATAAAATAAAACCTTTTAAATATAAATACCATACATTTAGTATTTTATGACATTTAATAGACATAAAAAAAAAATTCTGGAGGGGAATTTTGAGTGTGGCTCTATAAGTTAACTTGTTCCTACTATGGTGTTTAAATGGATTTTACATGGGTGTTATGGTTCAGAATGCACCCTGCATTCAACCAGGGGGACTGACTGATACATATTCATGGCATATACTATACATATGATAACACGGAAAACCCGGTTATGGTCCATTTGAGCCTGTGGTAATTGTTATCGAGACCCACTCTCCTCCAATGCATAAATTGAGCTCTCGCTAGAGCGGTGGACATTTTGTTGTCTGGGCTCCGGTGTGGCAGCTCTTTCGTGTGGAAAACCCAACGCGATAAATGTCATTTCAAAATCAATTTGCATAAAAAAGGAGAAGGAGGAAAAGAGTGCTTGGTCTGGACGACTGATAATAAATAGACTCGAGAGATTTGCATGAGAGAGGACCAGGGCCATGCAGTCTAACCTCTGCTATAACTGCACAACAACACTATCCTGTTGTATCAGAAGCCTATGAAATACACACTCACTGTAGCATATCTCCCACACAATACAAATACATAATGCAGCATGAATATATGCAAATACACTTTCATATACTGGACATGATAATGGTCAAATAAACATGTGACATCTGAAACATCTGTGACAAAACGACAACATCACAGTATAAAAATTATGAAAAGGGGTGGGGGGGGGGGGGCGGTAAAAAAAAAGAAACTGCAGACAAGAGTGGTTGGTCGACACTATCTCAAGACTGAACAGCACAATCATCACTGAAACAGATAGGCAGCCGGCAGTGCTCTGTCTCCTTGCTTGATAAATGGGCCTGGATGTCAGTCAGTCTCTACGGTTTGTGTTTCTGTGTGCCAACTCCTCAGTATTAAAAGGAAACAGGTAGGGGGGTACTTTGAGCTGCTTCGATCTGATCAATAGTCCTCAGCTGCAGACGAAGACAGACGAAGAAGAAGAAGAGGACTCTCCTCGACTACGCGTATTCTTAAGCAATAACAACGTGATCCGTATTATACACCCAAGAATACCCGTCACCGAAGAGAATCTTAAACACAGAGGCAATAATGGGAATCGCAAGCAAGCGTGACCGCATCGTCAAATTCCTCAGTCGATCCCAATGGAAAGCAACACAGAGAAAGACACTGTATCAACATAATTGATTGAAGACGCCTTGAAGCACAACACAAAGCCCCTTCAAAGGTTTTTCTGCAAATAGAAATGAACAACAGTGCATTTTTCAATCCAAAGCCAAAAGAACAAAGTGGTGTAAACTATCTTCTCTTCCAAGAGTCTGCATCTCTCTCTCTCACACACGCCAGTGGTCAAATAAATGGAGCTCCATAAGAGAGGAGAGGTAAAGGGGTGATGTGTGGGGACGCTTGCCCCCTCAGCATGCTCTTACCTGGGCCAGAGGTGGTCTGAAGCCCTGCCCTCCTTGGAAGTCCTGGTGGTCCTGTCCTCCAGGAGCGATCCATAAGGAGGAAGAGATGCCCATTTRAGCCCTGTCCTGCTCTCTCTCTTTCGCTCTCACTCCACACCAGCATATCCACACATAATGAAACCTSCTGGAAACACAGAGATGTAGAGGTTAAGGGTCACAACCACAACCACCCATGGCCTTTTAAACCACCCATAATACCACAGCCCTAGTACATCCCTTTAACATCCCACGGTCAACCCAACCCCCTCCTCCTAAAGAATCTGGTCAAATCAAACAAACTGAGAGAATGCCAGGAGGCAGGTATAAAACATGGACTATTTGAAGATGATTTTGTCCAGAATGTCAGACTAACAGAGACAACAGGGGTCGCTTGAGATTTTATTCCAAAACATACACCAACTATTCCTATATTTAATATAATAAATTAAATGACATCTTTGTAATGAAAAATGTAATCTGCACAAATTTGCCAGAATCGAAATAATATCGTTCTTTAAATTATTCTGAATAAAATACATTTTGAAATGTGTTGATATAAGATGTGAGGTGTGTTATTGTGAAATGTTAATTCACCAAAGGCCCTGAATTTTTGAAGATAATTTTCCAAATTAAAGTAATAATTAAATGCCGCTATGAAGACATAAATAATGTATGATAAGTCAAAGCAATTTCATTCCAACCGACTCTAATTGATTTGCTCACATGAATGCAAATAGCAGGCTCCAACTAAGCCTATCCAAAATCATTCCATTGATTCGATGTAAAAAAAAAAAAAATTTGATTCAAGATCTACAATTACTTCATTAATCGTTTTGTAAAAGAAAAAGACTTCATCTGCATCTCCACAACCTCCAGATTTATATTAAGAAACTGTTATTCCCGACTTCACCGTTCAAACCTTAAAAAATTTGTATGTCTGACAATTACATTATGCATGACTGCCAGGATGAAATTCATACCAGAACTAACGATGGAAAAAGGAAAGCATTTAGACAGTTAACCACTGAAATAATCAAAGCAACCAATTTGAAGATAAAAAAAATGTATCATTACAATCCACTCTTGGTTGGACCTGAAAGAAAACGCCCTAAAAAGATACAAAAAAATTTAAATTGGGAAATCACCCTACAGTACTTAGCTAAATCACCCTACAGCTATAGCTACTATTCCAAGACAAAATAAATCCTGGACAAGACTAACAGGATGACACAGTGAAAACCATGCAGCAATTTGTTCATCTTACCTAAACCACAATTTCGCCCCCACACTGAGGAAAACAGGGTGATGGAGACAAACAGACAGAGAAAGAAAGAATGAAAGAAAGAATAAAAGACAGAACAAAAAAAGAAAGAGGGGGAAAGAGGTGCTTATCCTTCAGTGTCTCTCATTCTCTCTTCTACCCAGCAGTTAGACTAGGAAGCTGAGGCACGGGGCACAACAATAGCAGCTCTCCAGCATCCCCTCTCTCCTCTTAGGCTGGACCACTTCTCTCTGGTCTCTAAAGCAGCCTGAAAYACCCCCCCCCCCCCTCTGTGCTGTTGAGAGCTGGGACATACCCCCCACACACTAGCCTTTGTACCCCCCTCCCCCCACACACAAGCCCATATCCGGGTGGATAACCCCATCCATCCACCCCCATCAATCCACCCTCCAGCCCTATGGGTGTTTCCACCCATCTTAGATATACACAGAATAAACTTACCAGGATCATTGATTCACCTAGAGAAACTTGAACCAAGAGGMTTTTTTTTACGTAGAAATGATGCTCATCAAAGAATAGTAAGATACATTTTCACTAACAAATGGATATTCTGTGCTTTTTTTCACACATTATTCAACGTTCTACTAGGTATCTTTGGCTTGAATCCCATTTTTCAGCTGATTTATTTCAATACTCACAGATGTATACCACTGTACTTAGACCACCACACGTTGCAGGCAGAGATGAAAAGATGAGTAGGAGAACAGAGGGAGAAGAAGAGTGAAAATCTGTGCAGATTATTTTTTCTGCTGTGGTCGGCCGGAGTATCTCTGGATGAATCTGTATTCTCTTCCTCACTCCTCCTCACCTCCCTCCTCCTCGTCCTCTTCGGTCTGAGAGGCTCTTGCCTCGCGCCTCCGCCAGATGAAACCCCCCTTACTTGCTGGACCCTTTTTCTGATTGCAATTTAATTGCGGGAGTCCCATGAATATGGTAATACCTCACACCACACGAGACGAATCCAATGAAAAAAAGAAAGCCACCAGACAGTCAAACACACCAATACACACAACGGGACGACAAAGCACACAAAAAACAAACACCAAGAAAAATGAACACCAAACTCCTTTTGTATGTACATCAATTTTGTACACTGTTGGTCAGTATACAGCAGAGAAAAAAAAAACATGTCTGCACCAAAAAAAAACAAGAAAATAAAAATTGATCACAATTTTTACTTCTTTTTGGGATGAAAAAAGAAGAAGAGGGAATTGTGGCATATCCACTTGTGTTGAAGCTCTTACCCTGTGAGTGTTGGTCCAGGCACAGCCTTCCACAGAGCTACTAGCCAGGCTGGTGTCCTGCCTCAGAGAAGACATGCCGTGATTGTAAGGTATATCACCTTGTTTTTGTGTTGTCCACAGTGGAGAGTGGTGGATTGCAATGGGGTTAGTAGCCTGCGCGTCGACCAGCAGCGTTTGTTCACAGGCAGGTGTTCCCCATGCGCAGGCAGCCCCCTCACAGTCCCAGCGTGTAGCAGTAGCGCCTAACGTGTCAGCCAGTCAGCCAGCCAGCCAGCCATGGGGTTGTGCAGGTGGATGAGGCTGCAGTAGCAGCAGCATCAGCAGCAGCAGCCTCTCAGGGAGGGACGATGCTCAACAACAGGATCAAACCTCCTCTTTGCACAGTTGTTGCTCGCCACAGCGAATGAACTTACAGCTAGAGAGCGAGAGGCAGAGAGAGACAGAGAGAGAGAGACATGGGAAAGAGAGAGGGATGGGAGAGAGTGACAGAGAGAGGAGAGACTGAGAGAGTGTGCGAGTGGTGTGATGTGTGTGTGTGAGAGAGAAAGGAGGAGAGAGAGAGGTAGAAAGAGGAGGGAGTGGAAGGAGAGGTGGGGTTAGAGAGGGAGAGAAAGGAGGAGGGAGTTTGAGAGAGGGGAGAAATCGCAGCAAACCCACAGCTACAAGTCTGTGGATTGACATTGGATCCTCTCTCCTGCTCAGAGGAAGGGAAAGGAGAGAATAATTAGATTTGAGCTTCACATATGGTTCCAGGAGGCAGGCAGTAAGTCGTGGTGGGTCGCGTATCTCAGGCACCTAATGGTGGATTAATTGAGGGACATCTGACATGCTGCACGCTCTATGGGCCCTACGTTGACTGGTTCCCAAACGGGGGTAGGGGGTGCACGAGGGGCCATGTAACCCCCTGGGGACCGCTGTTAGTACAATGAGCTGAAAAAATACCACCATGAAAATGGTTCTATGTACTGTGTTCTTTCCTTCTCCATCCCTGATCACCAGCATGTGTTGTTTGATATAAAAAAAGAGAGGGATGAAAAGAATGTCATTTCTCTTTGAGTTGTAAAGATTCTAATTTAATTTCCTTCTGGGGAGATAAGTCAAATGTGTGTTACTGTCATCAGTTGAAGAGGAAAGGAAAGTATTAGAGACGTCCTCAGTGTGATGACGAGTCGTTCGATCTTATGAGAGAGAGAGAGAGAGAGAGAGAGAGAGAGAGAGAGAGAAGAGAGAGAGAGAAGAAGAGAGAGAGAGAGAGAGAGAGAAGAGAGAGAGAGAGGAAGAGAGAGAGAGGAGAAGGGAGAGAAGAGAAGAGCGAGGAGAAGACAAGAGAGAGGAGGAGAGAGAGAGAAGAGAGAAGAAAGAGAGAGAGAGAGAGCGAGAGAGAGAGAGAGAGAGGGGAGAAAAGACAGAGAGAGACCACAAGCCCAATGCATTTCCCTGGAATAAAGGAGAGAAAAAACAAACACACCTAATTTCTTTCAGACTGATGTAAGGTTGTCTTAACGCCAACAAGCCTTTTAACTTCCCGCAATGGGGCTGCCTTTTGAATTTCAATTACGAGGGCCTAAAATGATTTGAAGTGGGATTTTTTTTCTTGGTAATTGTCTGATCAGAGATGATTCCCTGGTGATCAAAGATAAGATCTGTAAACACTCAAGCTGATCAATGGAAAAGTACTTTTGATGTGACACTGTTCTTAATCTTCTCTCAAAGACAACTTTTCATGTACTTAAAGCTTTCCCATTGATTTAAATTATCTAAAAATGTTCTGTGTAATATTCACTGTTTTCAAAATCAGTAGCACGTATAAATTATTGTTATATTATACACCGAACCTTCATTCTTAGGTGAGTAAATCAAAAAATCCAGATCCGTGGTCTTAATTTCGATGAATTCCCCTTAAGTAAATGTCACACACAAACAAACACACAAGCTTTAGCCTAACTCTACAAAAACTATTTGTGTGAGGCTAAAACATTTTCACCAATCTTAAAGATATGTGGGAAAATTATATAAGCATTATCTTCTAGTATGATTCTAATACAAAGCAGACAAAAGAATGAAATGGGCAGAGTTCCACTCAGAGCACAGCTCTTTACTGCCCCCTATTGATCCCTGTGGGTCTCGCATCACAGACCCAGCAGCACCAGGCTCTGCTCGTTGTTCTATGAAAGGATGTTTCATTCTGAAGGCATTCAGAATGACACATTAGAGCTGAATAACAAATAATTCTTCATGAGGCAAAGTCATTCAGAGAGACAAACAAACAGCACACAAATGAAACAAAGAAAAGGCATGCAGAAAGCTTTCTCTCCTACTGGAAAAGTAAGTACTGGAAAGGAGAGAGGAGGGGCAGATAGATAGAGAGAGAGAATGAGAGGGGCAGAGAGCGAGAGAGAGGGAAGGAGAGAGATGGTGAGGGCATAGACAGAAGGAAGGAGAAGGTTTGAGGTAAGAGTGACTTTTGAGATGGTTCATGGTGGAATGAGCGAGTCACATAATCAATTCAGATTTGAAGCGCTGCAAGGCCAAGTCTCTTCTCCGCACAATGTGTCGCCTCACGTCCACACAAAAAATCCATAAGGCACTTTTTTTTTTAACAAGGTCTCAATTAATGTGAGTGTGTATGGGTATACTGGGGGAATGTACGGGGTTAAATCCTGCTCTCTGTTGTTGTACTGAACCCCTTGTTTGCTCTAGTTGAGGTAATTGAAATGGACTGTTCTTCATCGATTAGGAAGATACTTATATAATGCAATACAACAGGTAAGTCTGCTGGACCTTGGTGTATTTTCATACACAGCCTATACTGTTCAGAAATACCACTATGCAMACCAACTCAGTGGCCTTGTGTTTAGAGTGTACACCCTGAGATTGGAATGTAGGGGGTCATTTAGTGACTGTGGTGTAGTGGAGAGTAAATGCAAGTAAACACAGCTAACCAACTTTTTTGTGGAGGGGGTCCACCTTTTGACCCACCTTTTGCTGAAAAATGATATTGAAAATATATACTAATGTTAGGTGCTAGGTGCTATCTAAAACCTAAAAGGGCTCWTCGGCTGTCCCTGTAGGACAACCCTTTGAAGAACACTTTTTGGTTCCAGGAAGAAGAACCCTTTTGAGTTCCATGTAGAACTCTTCCCACAGAGCGTTCTACATGGAACCCAAAAGTGGTTCTCCTATGGGGACAGTCGAAATAACCCTTTTGGAACCCTTTCTTTTCTAAGAGTGTAGTTAGGAACGGCGATCAGAGTTTACCCACCTATTTGCTTTAGCACCACATTACCGGTCATTAGGCAACAACATCTACTATCGCAATTAGTCAGTCCATCTCTACTTACTCTCTCTGATATATTATTAATAATACATATTACTAGATGACCTGTATTTACAGCTTACTATTACTACTTGCTTATGACATACTGTATGAATTGTTACATTGCCACTTTTAGCACCTGTACAGATCCCCTGACTAGAAATTATATATTCAAATTTGATTCACTCAATTAATTCACCTCATGGATCATGCTAGATGCAAGGATGCTGGCCTGCCACTACTCATGCAAAGCATACTGTAGGGACTTGGCAGTGTTTTGATTTAACACCCAACATGAGCACAAATGCTACCAATGCGTATCGACACAGATAAACGGTTTGAAATTACTTAGGGCATAAGAACACATACAATTCACACCTCACTTCACCCAGGACACCCACACATAGGCTCTGAGGCCACACACAGACACAACACACATACAAACACCACACACACCCAGACACACACATCCGCCCACACACAGACACACACACACACACAGACACCACACACACACACCCAGACACACACTATCCAGGCCCACACACAGACACAGACACACACAGACACACACACACACACAGTTAGTCCAAATGTTTTGTTTTTATTTTTTACTAAGTTCTTGTGGGGACTTCTGTACCACCAGGGCTATAGTTAAACATCTGCCCCCCCCCTCCCCCCCCACTCCGGAGCCCCGTCCCCCCCCCCCCTACCCCGCCCCCCCCCCCCCCCCCCCCCCCCCCCGCCCCCCCCCCCCCCCCCGCATTCACCGCACACCCTCCCTCTCCCCGCACCGCCCCGCACCTACTTCCCCCCTTCTCCCCCTGCCGCGACCCGCCCTCGTCCGTCCCCTCGCCCCCCCCCCCCCCCCCCCCGCCCCCACACCTAGCGCAACTTCACACCACTACAACGGGAACCACACATGGTACATCACTACCATTTACACACATCACACCCACCTAGGCATTCAGTCGAACCTATTGGCAAGTCCGGTACATAAGCCTTGGCGTCTCACATATTTAAACGGACACAAGGGATAGAGAGATGAGAAGACTATGCCGCAAAGGCTAAACACAATGCAGCTGCAACATAATGGCCTTACATTCATTCCATTGCATTATTAAAGAGAGAGAGAAAGAACGCCTCAGGCGATGGCTGAGGGGAGAGGCAACAATAAACAAGAGAAAATGCACACATTTGAAAACAGACACTTAGAACATTTACCAATGTAGCAGGTGAATATTCAGCCTGCAGTAGGTAGTGGGTATGATAACACACTAGACATATAGGCCTAGATGATATTACCCCACAGATACCAGTGCGAAAGCCTCATGGCAACAAAACACTGGGTACGGCAATATCCTGCATAGCAACATCAACACACTCTGCACTGCACTCTATTCGTGCATCCCAAATGGCACCCTGGTCCCTATATACAGTGCATTCAGAAAGTATTCAGACCAGTTCATTTTTTCCAGATTTTGTTACGTTACAGCCTTATTCTAAAATGGATTCAATTGTTTGTTTCCCTCATCGAACACAATTTCCCTCATCTACACACAATACCCTATAATGACAAATCAATAACAGGGTACTATACCTGAAATTTCACATGTACAGAAGTATTCAGACCCTTTACTCATTACTTTGTTGAAGATACTTTGGCAGCGATTACAGCCTTGAGTCTTCTTGGGTATGACTCTACAAGCTTGGCACACCTGTATTTGGGGAGTTTCTCCCATTCTTCTCTGCAGATCCTCTCAAGCTCTGTCAGGTTGGATGGGGAGCGTCGCTGCACAGCTATTCGATTGGGTAAAAGTCAGGGCTCTGGCTTGACCACTCAAGGACATTCAGAGACTTGTCCCAAAGACACTCGTGCGTAGTCTTGGCTGTGTGCTTAGGGTCATTGTCCTGTTGGAAGATGAACCTACTCCCCAGTCTGAGGTCCAGAGTGCTCTGGAGCAGGTTTTCATCAAGGATCTCTCTGTACTTTGCTCCTTTCATCTTTCCCTCGATCCTGACTATTCTCTGTCACGATCTATCACAAGGATGACGCTGGAGAGACGAAGCAGGTACGGGGAGTAACATTTAATAAATCACGGACATGGAACGAGACATAAACAGCTTAGCAAACAGAAAAACAATCAATGCAGAAGCAGGGAACAGAGCTGGGGAACACATATAGGGGAGGAAATGAACAGGTGATAATAGAGTCCAGGTGAGTCCAATAACGCTGATGCGCGTGACAAGGAAAGGCAGGTGTACGTGATGGATGGCAGGAGTGAGTGATGCAAGGCATTCTGGCGCCCTCAAGCGCCAGGGGGAGGGAAAGAGCGGGAGCAGACGTGACAGTCTCCCAGTCCCTGCTGCAGAAAAACATCCCCACAGCATGATGCTTCACCGTAGGGATGGTGTTGGCCAGGTGAGGAGCAGTGTCTGGTTTCCTCCAGACGTGACGTTTGGCATTTCAATCTTGGTTTCATCAGACCAGAGAATATTGTTTCCCATGGTCTGAGAGCCCTTTAGGTGTCTTTTGGCAAACTCCAAGCGGGCTGTCATGTGCCTTTTACAGAGGAGTGGCTTCCGTCTGGCCACTCTACCATAAAGGCCTGATTGGTGGAGCGCTGCAGAGATGGTTGTCCTTCTGGAAGGTTCTCCTATCTCCACAGAGGAACTCTGGAGCTCTGTCAGAGTGACCATCAGGTTCTTGGTCACCTCCCTGACCAAGGCCCTTCTCCTTGATTCCTCAGTTTGGCCGGGCAGCCAGCTCTAGGAAGAGTCTTGGTGGTTCCAAACTTCTTCCATTTAAGAATGATGGAGGCCACTGTATTCTTGGGGACCTTCAATGCAGCAGAAATATTTTGGTACCCTTCCCCAGATCTGTGCCTCGACACAATCCTGTCTCGGAGCTCGACGGACAATTCCTTCAACCTCATGGTTTGGTTTTTGATCTGACATGCGCTGTCAACTGTGGGACCTTATATAGACAGGTATGTGCCTTTCAAAATCATGTCCAATCAATGGAATTTACCACAGGTGGACTCCAACCAAGTTGTAGAAACATCTCAAGGATGATCAATGGGAACTGGATGCATCTGAGCTCAATTTCCGAGTCTCATAGCAAAGGGTCTGAATACTTATGTAAATAAGGTATTTATGTTTTTTATGTTTCATACATTTGTAAACATTTTTAAAGACCTGTTTTCGATTTGTCATTATGGGGTATTGTGTGTACATTAATGGCAAAACACATTTATTTAATCCATTTTAGAGTAAGGCTGTAACATAACAAAATGTGGAAAAAGGGAAGGGGTCTGAATACTTTCCGAACACACTGTATTGCATTACTTTTGACCAGGACCAAAAGTAGTGCACTTTGTAGGGAATATGGTGCCATTTGGGCTGCATCTCCCTCTGACCTTTGACCTGTAGAAGGAGAGCTCGATTAAGTCATGGCACATCTGGTGCCATAGAACGACATTAGACCTCAGCACACAGCTGTAGCAGGAAGCCAGCAATACATAGAAGAGGGTGTACTCACCTCGAGTAGTAGTTGGAGAGAGGAGAGAGACAGTCCTTTGTTTCTTATACCACTATTAAGTAGAACCAGGAGAAAATGTTTTTTCACACACAAACACACACACACACAAATTAGGAATGTAAATTGGTGGCTCTCTCATGCAAATGATTTGCGAGTTATGAAAAGAGACTGGGAGACACTCCTCCCTCTTGATTAGATTACAGAGAATATGAAGGCTTTTAATAGGGAAGACGGAGGAAAACCTCACAACCAAATACAGACAAATATTGCTTTTATTTGACTCAGTTTAGAATTCCCATGGTGAATCTGTGCCAAAGAATCCATTCTATTTTCAATTTTTTACCTCTCAGGTCCGTCAAATAAAACCTCAAGAATCGAGTAGAATCTTTCCTTCAAAATGTCTCTGTCTGGCGTTGTAACCTATCAGTCGTGTTGTCTGACAGCGCCCAGTGACGGTCGTCAGGGCGAGCCAACCAATCTCATCCCCCGGTTCCGTCTGTCAATACTGACAAAGAAGAATTATGACGTGTCATCAGATATTTATGTCCAGAGAGCTTTAAGCATACAGGATTGTTTCATATTATTTGCGTCTACTGTCCATCAATTGACCCGTGGATTGACCCCTGCCAGCTGCCATAAGTCCTGCTGCCTCAGACATGTCGTAACTCTGGTGTCGCTGGGGCGATAATAGTCATAAATCATCAGCCATATAAAAGGGTCCAACCTGACGCCATACTTAGAGAGCCAGCCGCCACAGCAGAAGAAGTATTGTGTGTGTTTGCGTGCGTGTGTGTACTGTGTTCCAGCCAAGTGCTCGGACCCAGCATAGAGAATATAGTATCATTGTAAAATGAGGCACACCACTGAGGAAACGTATGCATGCATTTCCTAATCATTCTGCCATTTTTACAGTCTCAGCTTGGCCTGTAGAAGGCCCTTCTCTGATTGATGCTATATTTTCTCTCTGTCTGGATGAGATGTTGTCTGAGTGAATGTGCTAATCAAGATTTGTGTCAGGGTGAGGTCAACCACAATGGCATGCTGTGTGTGTATGCGTGTGTGTGTGGTGTGTTCATGTTTGAGCAGCCATGCAAAGATGTGTGTATTGGTTCTGTAGATACATGTGCATGAGTGTGTGAGTAGGGTTTTCATACATGCATAGGCACATATGTGGGATGTAAATATCTTCTTATGCATGGCTTAGCCGGGGAGAGAATATATTGCCTTGATTGGCTGGCATTACTATTGTATGGTTGTCATTGAATATTATTGCTAGAATTCTGCTTACAAAGAAGTTGTTTAGGCATTRTGAAAAGGTAAACCAAGGTTAACCATCAAATTGAGCTAACTAACCATAGCAAAGAGCTGCATCACCCAGTCAGTGTCTGCAATCTGCATTGTGTCGTCACTCTCTCGCTCATTACTGCAGTACTGGAGCCAGACTTGTCAGCTATCATACTGTGTGAAACCCAGAAACCAGGGTGACATTTTCTTAAGACGGACAAGCAAGAAATGAGCTCTGCCAACTCCATGTTGTAGATAGAGAGGTGTGCGTCCCAAATGGCACCACAACCTTATTTAGTGGACTACTTTTGACCATAGTCCATAAAAAGTAGTGCACTATATAGAGAATAGCGTGCCATTTGGGATGCGCTCAGGGTGTAACTCTAACTCTGGCTAGAACTTGTGAAGCTTCTTTGTATGGTTGTACTTCGTGACTCAGTTGTCAACTGGATTCAGGAGTCTGTCCCTGAAGATGAAATAACAGAAAACTCAACCTCACTCATTGGCTCTGATTGCTTAACACTAGAGTTAATTAACTGTCACGGACCCTGTCATTCTTTCATTTCTTTTTTTGTTGCTTTTTTTTTGTTGCCTTGACTGCATGATTTCTGTCTTGTTATTTGTTGGCACATTTACTTGTCATGTTCATACCCATGAACGTTCACTTATCAATCGTGCAGGAAGAGGAAGGAAATGGAGTTGCAACCAATTTCTTGACACGTCTTTGATATGTGCTGGCGGTTGGGGTGACATGATACGATGTCACCAAGCAAAGCGTGATCAGAGGCTTTCTGGAAGGAAATCTACATCGAAAATATGTCTTAAACATTTCCAAAATATGTCTAAAACATGAAACTATCCCCTAGTATTAAGATTGAAATAAGTGAAATGGCAGCTGAGCACAAACTGAATGGCAGTCTTGAAATGCTTATATACTTTTATGAAATGTACATACAGTCGTGGCCAAAAGTTTTGAGAATGTCACAAATATTAATTTCCACAAAGTTTGCTGCTTCAGTGTCTTTAGATATTTTTGTCTGATTTTACTGTGGAATACTGAAGTATAATTACAAGCATTTCATAAGTGTCAAAGGCTTTTATTGACAATTACCTGAAGTTGATGCAAAGAGTCAATATTTGCAGTGTTGACCCTTCTTTTTCAAGACCTCTGCAATCCGCCCTGGCATGCTGTCAATTAACTTCTGGGCCACATCCTGACTGATGGCAGCCCATTCTTGTATAATCAATGCTTGGAGTTTGTCAGAATTTGTAGGGTTTTGTTTTTCCACCTGCCTCTGAGAATTGACCACACGTTCTCAATGGGATTAAGGTCTGGGGAGTTTCTTGGCCATGGACCCAAAATATCAATGTTTTGTTCCCCGAGCCACTTAGTTATCACTTTTGCCTTATGGCATGGTGCTCCATCATGCTGGAAAAGGCATTGTTCGTCACCAAACTGTTCCTGGATGGTTGGGAGAAGTTGCTCTCGGAGGATGTGTTGGTACCATTCTTTATTCATGGCTGTGTTCTTATGGAAAATTGTGAGTGAGCCCACTCCCTCGGCTGAGAAGCAACCCCACACATGAATGGTCTCAAGATGTTTTACTGTTGGCATGACACAGGACTGATGGTAGCGCTCACCTTGTCTTCTCCGGACAAGCTTTTTTCCGGATGCCCCAAACAATCGAAAAGGGGATTCATCAGAGAAAATGACTTTACCCCAGTCCTCAGAAATCCAATCCCCGTACCTTTTGCAGAATATCAGTCTGTCCCTGATGTTTTTCCTGGAGAGAAGTGGCTTCTTTGCTGCCCTTCTTGACACCAGGCCATCCTACAAAAGTCTTCGCCTCACTGTGCGTGCAGATGCACTCACACCTGKCTGCTGCCATTCCTGAGCAAGCTCTGTACTGGTGGTGCCCCGATCCCGCAGCTGAATCAACTTTAGGAGACGGTCCTGGCGCTTGCTGGACTTTCTTGGGCGCCCTGAAGCCTTCTTCACAACAATTGAACCGCTCTCCTTGAAGTTCTTGATGATCTGATAAATGGTTGATTTAGGTGCAATCTTACTGGCAGCAATATCCTTGCCTGTGAAGCCCTTTTTGCGCAAAGCAATGATGACGGCACGTGTTTCCTTGCAGGTAACCATGGTTGAAGCTTCCAGTCTGATATTCGAACTCAATCAGCATGACAGAGTGATCTCCAGCCTTTTCCTCATCAACACTCACACCTGTGTTAACGAGAGAATCACTGACATGATGTCAGCTGGTCCTTTTGTGGCAGGGCTGAAATGCAGTGGAAATGTTTTTTGGGGATTCAGCTCATTTGCATGGCAAATAGGGACTTTCCAATTAATTGCAATTCATCTGATCACTCTTCATAACATTCTGGAGTATATGCAAATTGCCATCATACAAACTGAGGCAGCAGACTTTGTGAAAATTAATATTTGTGTCATTCTCAAAACTTTTTGCCACGACTGTACACATGGCATTTCACATGTCACCCCATATCACCCAACCATATTTTGGCCTACTGTTGGGTTTGGCTGTGCAGTCAATTCCCTGGAGGTAGCCTACCTAAGCATGCCAAAGAAATGCCAATAGCTGCTCTATCCACTTGAAATGAGACACTGAACAGTGCGGCAGCTTCTGCATTTGGACTGATGAGTTCACATCTCCCTTTCTGTGTCCCAAATGACACCCTATTCCCTATATAGTGCACTACTTTTGAACAGGGCGCATAAGTAGTGCACTATGTAGGGAATAGGGTGCCATTTGGGATGCAAACCTATCTAACTTGTCCTATCTCTCCACTCTGCCGGAAAGATTGTGCAGACACAACATTCAAATCACAATGACCTAATTTGACATCATTATGTCATCCACTGTACTTGATTTGATCATTTGATCAGTATTAACTGTCTGTGGACTAATTAATACCTGCTCAGAGTACAGCCATGTGTAATCCAGCTATACAGTTTATCTTACCTGCACATATTGTCCCTCCCTGCTTGTATCTTGCTAGACTCTTCACATCAGTGTCCGTTTGAGTCTAATACCATTTTCACACTACTGAGTCGACTGAGGAGAAGGCATTTGAGCCAATACAGTATTGTATGGTTAGGTTTGGCAGGATAGTGTGAACATGATTTTGTGGGCCATGGTATAACCTCTCTCCTAATTGATGCTGCGACTGTGAGGCACGGTGAATCACGGTGATGTCGGTGAGAGAGAGTGCATGTGACGGCATCTTACCGGAACACAGCTGTGACTCACCCAGATGATGGCTGACAGAAACATGGCACCCTGGAGGATTACACAGCCAGCCATCTCCACAACTCCTTGCCTGTCTGCCTGGTCTGCCTGTCTGTCTGCCTGGTCTGTCTGTCTGCCTGGTCTGCCTGTCTGCCTGTCTGCCTGCCTGTCTGTCTGTCTGTCTGTCTGTCTGTCTGTCTGTCTGTCTGTCTGTCTGTCTGTCTGTCTGTCTGTCTGTCTGTCTGTCTGTTTGTGTGCCATCCGCCCTTCAATATACTACAGCAGCCCGCCTGTCTGCCTTTCTGTCTACCGGCTGTAACAAGTATTTCCATCCTAGACCTGCTCTGCGCCTTCCAACTTTCTTAGGTACATTCTCACCTTCCTTTCTCTCTCAGTATTTCTGCCATATGAATATGTTGGATGTTGTAGATGTACTGTAAGTGTTTCAAGCCAATACAGGTACAAGTATCTTTAAAATGCAAATACCTTCTTCCTCTCTGTTACTTTCTGTCCAACACTCTTTATCTAGTTCCTCAACTGACTTCCCTGCATGCAGTTTTATCATTTGCTGCAGATTGCGTTCCATCTGGCCTTGTATCCCGTTATCCTTTCCTTTCCAACATCTCTTTACACTCTTTATTATAAGAGTCTGAGTCTATAAGGCAGCTGCATTTTAATGTCCATAGTGGATGGCAGAAGTATTTCAACGTCACTACAGCTGTATGCTACTGGTGAAAGGGAGAAAGAACACTGCAACTATATACAGTACCTTCTCTCTCTCTCTCTCTCTCTCTCTCGCTCTCTCCTCCCACTCTCGTTCTCTCATTTCTCTCTTTTTATCTCACAGCCTCTCTCTCCCAGCCCCTTTTCGCTAGTCGTGATTGATCCCCTTGTGTTTATCAACTCTAATTAAACATTTAGAGCCATGGGCTCCCTGTTGTTCAATGTAATTTCCTCTAAATTCAAAAGTGGAGCAGCCCGAGAAATCTTTATTATTGGCAATGAAGGCTTAGCGATAATGAGCGAATGGGATGAAACGCCCAGTTTACCGAGACTCCAGCCGGCACTGTCTGAGAGAGCACTGATGAGAGAGGGAGGAGAAGGAGGAGGGAGGTGGGGAAGGGAGGAGATGGGATGGGGAGGTGTGGAGGTGTAGTGAAGGAAGACGAAAAGACGAGACACAGATATGACTCCCTCATCACTCAGAGAGAAGATCAGAGAGAGGTAGAGGCCAGGCAATGACACCCTAAAGACCAGGGAACATTTACATTCATGCAAATATCACTACTCCATATGCCTCATATCAAGTCATTCACATATAGAATAACATTGCTTGTTTCAGGCTAACAGTGTTACCCTGGTATGATGTGGCTATCAAGCAAACAACGAAAAACCTATGTCCAGATTAATGTAATCTGATTAAGGGGAGATGTTGTATGTAATATAAAACCTCAGAGTATCGCTCAGCTTTTGGGACCTTGTTGCAYTCTCCTCCTGGGCCAGACAACACAGAACTATAAACCACTAAAAGTTTGGAAATTTGGAAATGTGATAAATAACAATCAAAGTGTTATTTAATTCGTTGTAGATAATCTAGACAGCCATTTTCAACGTCTGGTGGGTCTCCCCAGTCTCCAGACATAGCCGGCTGCAACTAACCTTACAAACAAGAGTAACAGAATACATTTTAAAGAGATATCCAATTTGTTAAGCAAACTTTAACAAACAATGTTATGGCCATTTTACTGGAACAGATCTGATTAATCATTCTTGGAAAAGACAGACTGTGACCCATCTCTTTGCATGTTGGTCTGAGCTATTAACCGGTATTAGACTGAAAACAATGTACACAATAATGAATAGAATATGTATCACAATAATACACACCCACACACACAAATATATACGCTATATATACACAAAAGTATGTTGATACACAAATCAAATGAATGGATTCGGCTATTTCAGTAAGTGCTGTTAATGTGAATTGGAAACGTCTAGGGGCAACAACGGCTCAGACTGCGACGTGGTAGGCCACACAAGCTCACAGAACTGGATCACGGAGTGCTGAAGTGGGTAGTGTGTAAAAATCATCTCTCCTTGGTCGCAACACTCACTACGGAGTTCCAACCTGGCTCTGGAAGCAAAGTCAGCGCAATAATTGTTCGTCGGGAGCTTCATGAAATGGGTTGCCATGGCCGAGCAGCCGCACACAAGGCTAAAATCAGCATGCACAATGCCAAGCGTCGGCTGGAGTGGTGTAAAGCTTGCCGCCATAGGACTCTGGAGCAGAGGAAACACACCTTTCCTGTTTCAGCATGACATTCCCCCCGTACACAAAGTGAGGTCCACACAGAAATGGTTTGTCGAGATGGGTGTGGAAGAACTTGACTGGCCTGCACAGAGCCCTGACCTCAACCCCATCGAACACCTTTAGGATCAATTGGAACGCCGACTGCGAGCCAGGCCTAGTGCACAACCTCACTAATGCTCATCGCTGAATAGAAGTCCCTGCAGCAATATTCCAACATCTAGTGGAAAGCCTTCCCAGAAGAGTAGAGGCTGTTATAGCAGCAAAGGGGGAACCAACCTCATATTAATATACATGACTTTGGAATGAGATGTACGGCGAGCAGGTGTCCACATACTTTTGGTCATGTAGTGTATATACAATATATACTGTACCAGTCAAAAGTTTGGACACACCTACTCATTCAAGGGTTTTTCTTAATTTTACTATTTTCTACATTGTGGAATAATAGTAAAGACATCAAAACTATTAAATAACACATATGGAATCAGTAGTAACCAAAAAAGTGTTAAACAAATCAAAATATATTTTATATTTCAGATTCTTCAAAAGTAGCCACCCTTTGCCTTGATGACAGCTTTGCAAACTCTTGGCATTCTCTCAACCAGCTTCATGACGTAGTCACCTGGAATGCATTTAAATGAACAGATGTTCGTTAGCTAACGTTACGTGACGTGTGTACAACACTCGTTGAATATGGCCGGTGTCAGTAAACGTCTGCAAAAAAGCAATGAAATTGTTTTCATGTTATCTAGAGGTAAACAAATCATCGGCCAGAGCGTCAAGTGTACACTCCGAGAGCGAAACGAGATGGGTGCGGCTAAAGCTTAAGAGGGTGTGAATGATGTTGAATCTGTGTAGACAAAGAAGAGCTCGTCACTAGATACCAAAACATTTTGGTATCTAGGCCATTTTCTCAAAAGTGAGTTTTCAACTTTCAAAGCAGAATTACTTATCCATTGTTCCTCAAATGCAGTGTATGATATACCATTTTGTAGCTCTGAGTATCTACTTTTATCCAATGTAAAAAAAAACACCTTTTCACATTTTGCTACATAAGACCGAATCCAGGTGGTGAGTCACATTTGTTTTTCAACAAGACAATGACCCAAAACACACCTCCAGGCTGTGTAAGGGCTATTTGACCAAGAAGGAGAGTGCTGCATCAGATGACCTGGCCTCCACAATCACCGACCTCAACCCAATTGAGATTGTTTGGGATGAGTTGGACCCAAAGGAAAAGCTGCCAACAAGTGCTCAGCATATGTGGAAACTCCTTCAAGACTGTTGGAAAAACATTCCAGGTGACTACCTCATGAAGCTGGTTGAGACAATGCCAAGAGTTTACAAAGCTGTCGTCAAGGCAAAGGGTGGCTACTTTGAAGAATCTGAAATATAAAATATATTTGGATTTGTTTGACACTTTTTTGGTTATTACATGAATCCGTTTGATTTATTTCATAGTTTTGATGTCTTCACTATTATTATAGACAGTAGTAAAAATAAAGAAAAACCCTTGAATGAGTAGGTGTGTCCAAACTTTTGACTGGTACTGTATATATTGTCAAACAATTTGCAAAACACTATAAGACTTCCCACTTGTATTCCTTCTGAGTAACGCTGAGATAGAAACACCATCACCCCTACTGTATTCTGCTGTTATTACCATGGGGGCATTTTATCAAATGTATATGTGTGTCTGCAGCCAATTTAACAAATCCAAAACCCGAGTAGCCTCCTCCAGCCGTCTTCCCCTAGTATTCCCATTAATATTATTAAAGTCAATCTGTTGGTTGGAGGGGTTAGCAGAAGGATGAGCATCGGACTATCTGTCTGTATCTCTCCCAGTGTGGGGCCTAATGGCTCTGATTGGCCTCCAAATTAAATTTAGACAGGATATTACTGTTACATGAGCTCTTTTCAACAATGCCATTTCCTTTTGCTTACACAGTACATTACCCAGCTTTCTCAACGCTGCTCCCTGCTCTTCGGCGTCCTCTCACTCGCTCTCTCTTTCTCTCTCTCTCTCTCTCACTCCTTCTCTCTCTGCTAAAACAAAAACAGGTCCAGAGCAATCTTACAGCCTCATGAACAATGGTGCAATGATTGGTGATATGAAACCGTACTTAAGAGCATGTAAAATTTTATTCCTGTCGCAAAGCATGCTGAATTGATTTGAATTTGACGCATTTGCATCGTTCAAACATGAAAATAATTAAATCGTGGTAAGACTGAAAATTCAGGAGGGGTGGAAATATGAGAGGAGAAAGAGGATGTCCTAGAATACACCAAATGTATTAAAATATACACTTGTTAATGAACGAGAGAGAGAACGAGAGAATGACAGTGATGGTGAATGAAACACACTTCATAGTTGCCAGGGTCCATTGTGATTGGTCCTGGTGCTGCACAGACAGAACACAAGTTGCCTAGGCGAACCAGCCCTTCGCCAGGCACCAGGTACTGACTGCATTAACAAATAGCATTCCTATTCAAGTCAACAGAAAGGTTTTCAATGACAGCACGCGGGACAAAAGGTCATGGGAAGGCTTTGCGCCGTTAATTAAGTAAAATTGGTGAATGTCAGATCCACAAAGGTCACCACTAATCTCCTCATATTGTCATTCCTTCCTAGCTCATACAATGTGGGTTGCCAGATAATGTCATTCCTTCCTAGAGCATACCATGTGGGTTGCCAGATATTTCTCAATCCTTACTGCATCATACGATGTAGTTGCCATGCAGGCTGGTCGATATCTACGTCCATGACTATTTAAAGATGAATGAAGCTAGAACAACTAAACCACCTGCAAGGCAAGGAAAGAAAGTCTTCTGCCGAGGCACCATCGTCTGTTAACAGTAATACATTCAGACATCATGGATACAGATAAGCACAGTACATTTGTTAAAGGGTATATCCTTTCTCATTATATCAAACCAACAAATGAAGTTCCTCCGTGAATTATACAGTCGTACGGTATCTATCTTTATCCAGAACTGAAGATAGATCATCTCTATATTATTATTGATAACAAAAATAATACTGTCCAATTTAGGAGTCATATTCGTGAGAGTGAGAGACAGTCCTGGGACTACAGGGATAGGTGGTGATTGGTTAGTGATGGTGATGGTGATGTACGTTGGCATCCTGTTTGATTATTGAGCCCCTCAGGGGACGAGGTGACATCGTGAGCCACATGTAGTTTATAATGAGACACAGAGTAGCTCGCTACTGGGATCTGTTATTGATCATTATCCTTCTGGGCAACACTGGTTGCGTCCCAAATTGCACACTATTCAATAAATAGAGCATTACTTTTGATTACTGTACTACATAGGGATTAAGTTGCCATTTGGGACACAGCCACTGTAATTTCTTATAGGATAAGATTGCTTGCTTTCTCTCTCTTCAGAATGGTAACTATCTCCATGTCGGTCAAGTTAGCAGCAGGATTGGGTACAGTAGGTTACTTTTTAAATGTAATCTGTTACAGTTGATAGTTACCTGTCCAAAATTGTAATCAGTAACGTAACTTTTGGATTACCCAAACTCAGTAACGTAATCTGATTACATTAAATTACTTTTAGAATACTTTCCCTTTAAGAGGCATTAGAAGGCAAAAATGTATGTTACCAACTGACCAACGTCTATTGCAGGATAAATCAATGTTAAAGTTTACATAGCTGGTCATATATGGATGTTCAACTTTACTTCATGGGTTGGTTATGTAGGCTTCTTCTAACCCATCGTTTTCTACTACTGTCCATATAATAACACGATTAAATGTTATCTTTACATTAAAAGCCAAAGTTTATCAGAATTCCAATCATTCCAATAAATGATCTTCTTGATCTTCAAGAGTAGGACTTGGAAATATGAAAGTACAGATAAGCCAAATTGTTTTACCTGAGCATAACACCAAAAATGAAGGACTCATTACTACTCTGTGGTTTAGGATTTTTTTGTCATGGAAGACTGATTGGGCTCATTGATTTGAGTTGAAAAATAAATATTGACCTTATGGAATGGCATGCTTTGAGCACTACTGAAAATGTATATTTACATGTGAAAAATGAATGCCATCTGCTGCATTTGCTATAAGCCTATTGTTTACCTTTCTGATGGTAATAGTTTTATATCTTGACAATAGGCATCCCGTCAACTGGACAGTTGTAAATCATGCAGCGCCGTGTGTCACAAWCGCAGATTTTAGAGAAACAACAAATATCGGTACATATATGTGTCTCATCGGCTGAAAGATTAAATTCTTGTTAATATAACTGCACTGTCCAATTTGCAGTAGCTATTGCTGCGAAAAAATCCCATGCTATTGTTTGAGGAGAGCTCCTAACAACAAAACACTTTTCACCGCGATAGGTTTGATAAATTCACCTCTTTAGGATGAAATGTGTACTTACATTCTGAAATCTTCCTCTGATTCATCATCCAAAGGGTCCCAGAGAAAACATGAAGTGTTGTTTTGTTAGATAAAATCCTTTTTCATATCCTAAAAAGGTCTATATAGCACGCACGATCGATTTTGTATTTCGAGTCGTTCAATTTGCAAAGAAAGGAATATGTGAAAATCTAACCCTAAACGTTGTTTCAACCAGTCAAATCACGTTCATATTTATTCCTCAGAGATCCTGAATGTAACCAGACTTCACTAAATCATTAGGAGTGTAGTATATCCTATAGGACACCAAATTTGGTCAGAGAGCGACGCCTTCATGGCGTGCCGATGACACGGGCGGTCTTCACTTGATTGACTGTAACTTTGTCAGATAAGCACCAATTGCTGTTAAACAAAGCTAGATAGATAGCCAATGAGCTGGGCTGTACGGGAGTATGAAACCCCGTATCTGTCGCTAACCTTGTGTGACAACAAGCCTTTTCCTTTTGGACAAAAATTACAAGAATATGGAGAGTTATGAAGCTATGAAAACTGGGTGTTTTGCAAATGTTGAACTTACAATATGGCTACTAATACTGGAAAAGCTAAATCAAAGTCCAAGTATACAGATTTGACGATATTCTTGCAGAAAAATGTAATGTAAATGTCTCCTTCACGATTTGCCCACATGTACCTGGGTGACTTCACACTAAATGTCATGTAGTTTTCTCATACTTCAAGTTATCTGTCTGAAACTTTGCACATACACTGCTGCCATCTTGTGTACACCATCGGAATTACAACCAGAGTGATTTGGTACCTTTCTGTTGCATTTCAAAGATGGTGGTAGAATTTTTTMTMTTTGTTTTTTTGTTTGTATTTTCTTCTACCAGATCTATTGTGTCATATTCTCCTACATTCAATTCATATTTCCACAAACTTCAAAGTGTTTCCTTTCAAATGGTACCAAGAATATGCATATCCTTGCTTCAGGGCCTGAGCTACAGGCAGTTAGATTTGGGTATGTCATTTTAGGCGAAAATTGAAAAGAAGGGTGCTATCCCTAAGAGGTTTTAAAGGGCACATCCACAGATGAAACAATAACAAACCGTTCGCCTCGCCTCTGTTTTGGTAAAAAGCTGAGGGATGGGCCTGGAGAAATGTAACAACTCTCAGATTAATAGAAAGACCTACGGATGCAAGGGCTGACCATCCATGATATCAACATTATGGTTTTAAACATGTTATGAGAATATACAGTGT
Organism: Salvelinus sp. IW2-2015; assembly: GCF_002910315.2. Classification (NCBI taxonomy): domain Eukaryota; kingdom Metazoa; phylum Chordata; class Actinopteri; order Salmoniformes; family Salmonidae; genus Salvelinus; species Salvelinus sp. IW2-2015. The sequence goes on from NC_036854.1 coordinate 38,519,468, forward strand.
GTGTTTACATTCACAATGTTTACAAACATTAGAGAAAAACAAGCTTATATTTTGGGTTCTCATGGAGTCTGACAGTTGAAATAAGCTCATGAGGCATTTATAAATTAAATTCATCAAGAATTAGGGAATATACAGTACCAGTCTAAAGTTGGACACACCTACTCATTCAAGGGTTTTTCTTTATTTTTTACTATTTTCTATATTATAGAATAATAGTGAAGACATCAAAACTATGAAATAACACATATGGAATCACGTAGCAACGAAAAAAGTGTTAAACAAATCAAAATATATTTTAGAGCCTTCAAAGCAGCAACCCTTTGCCTTGATGACAGCTTTGCAAACTCTTGGCATTCTCTCAAACAGCTTCACCTGGAACACTTTTCCAACAGTCTTGAAGGAGTTCCCACATATGCTGAGCACTTGTAGGCTGCTTTTCCTTCACTCTGCGGCCCAACTCATCCCAAACAATCTCAATTGGGTTGAGGTCGGGTGATTGTGGAGGCCAGGTCATCTGATGCAGCACTCCATCACTCTCCTTCTTGGTCAAATAGCCCTTACACAACCTGGAGGTGTTTTGGGTCATTGTCCTGTTGAAAATCAAATTATAGTSCCACTAAGCACTAACCAGATGGGATTTTGTATCGTTGCAGAATGCTGTGGTAGCCATGCTGYTTAAGTGTGCCTTGAATTAAAAATAAATCACAGACAGTGTCACCAGCAAAGCACCCCGACACCATCACACCTCCTCCTCCATGTTTCACGGTGGAAACCACACATGCGGAGATCATCCGTTCACCTACTCTGCTACTCACAAAGACACAGCGGTTGGAACCAAAAATCTCAAATTTGGACTCATCAGACCAAAGGACAGATTTCCACCGGTCTAATGTCCATTGTTCGTGTTTCTTGGTCTAAGCAAGTCTTTTCTTCTTATTGGTATCCTTTAATAGTGGTTTCTTTGCAGCAATTCGACAATGAAGAACTGATTCACGCAGTTCCCTTCTGAATAGTTGATGTTGAGTTGTGTCTGTCAGCATTTATTTGGGCTCCAATTTCTGAGGCTGGTAACTCTAATGAACTTATCCTCTGCAGCAGAMGTAACTCTGGGTCTTCCTTTCCTGTAGCGGTCGTCATGAGAGTAAGTTTCATCGTAGCGCTTGATGGTTTTTGCGACTGCACTTGATGAAACTTTCCAAATTTTCCAGATTGGCTGACCTTCATGTCTTAAAGTAATGATGGACTGTCATTTCCCTTTGCTTATTTGAGCTGTTCTTGCCATAATATGGACTTGGTCTTTTACCAAAATAGGGCTATCTTCTGTATACCACCCCTACCTTCTCACAGCACAACTGATTGGCTGAAACGCATTAAGAAGGAAAGAAATTCCACAAATTAACTTTTAACAAGGCACATCTGTTCATTTAAATGCATTCCAGGTGACTACCTCATGAAGCTGGTTGAGAGAATGCCAAGAGTGTGCAAAGCTGTCATCAAGGCAAAGGGTGGCTGCTTTGAAGAATCTCAAATCTATTTTAGTTTTGATGTCTTCACTATTATTACACAATGTAGAAAATAGTTTTAAAGTTTTTTTTGAATGAGTAGGTGTGTCCACACTTTTGAAAGGTACTGTACATATAAAGAATGTATACAGTGCATTCGGAAAGTATTCAGACCCCTTGACTTTTTCTTCCACATTTTGTTACGTTATAGCCTTATTCTAAAATGGATWAAAAAAAAAAWAATCTATCTACAAACAATACCCCATAATGTCAAAGTGAAAACAGGTTTGTAGATATGTTTGCACATTTATTAAATAAAAAAACAGAAATAGCTTATTTAAATGCATTTTCAGACCTTTCGCTATGAGACTTGAAATTGAGCTCAGGCGCATCCTGTTTCAATTGATCATCCTTGAGATGTTTCTACAACTTGATTGGAGTCCACCTGTGGTAAATTCAATTGATTGGACATGATTTGGAAAGGCACACACCTGTCTATATAAGGTCTCACAGTTGACAGTGCATGTCAGAGCAAAAACCAAGCCATGAGGTTGAAGGATTTGTTCGTAGAGCTCCGAGACAGGATTGTGTCGAGGCACAGATCTGGGGAAGGGTACCAAAAKATTTCTGCGGCATTGAAGGTCCCCAAGAACACTGTGGCCTCCATCATTTTTAAATGGAAGACGTTTGGAACCACCAAGACTCTTCCTAGAGCTGGGTGCCCGGCCACACTGAGCAATCGGGGGAGAAGGGCTTTGGTCAGGGAGGTGACCAAGAACCGAATGGTCACTCTGGCAGAGCTCCAGCGTAACTCTGTGGAGATGGGAGACCCTTCCACCAATCAGACCTTTATGGTAGAGTGGCCAGACGGAAGCCACTTCTCAGTAAAAGGCACATGACAGCCCGTTTGAAGTTTGCCAAAAGGCACCTAAAGGACTCAGACCATGAGAAACAAGATTCTCTGGTCTGATGAAACCAAGATTGAAATCCTCTTTTGTAGCCTACAAAAGCCTATTCCTGCTCTATTCCTGTGATCCTGTCACGCCCTGACCTTAGAGATCCTTTTTATGTCTCTATTTGGTTTGGTCAGGGTGTGATTTGGGGTGGGTATTCTATGTTCTTTACTTCTATTATTTGTATTTCTATGTTTTGGCAGGGTAGGGTTGTCAATCAGGGACAGCTGTCTATCGTTGGCTCTGATTGAGAACCATACTTAGGTAGCCCTTTTTCCCACCTGTCTTTGTGGGAGGTTGACTTTGTTTGTGGCACATAGCCCTTTAGCTTCACGGTTGTTTTGGATTGTTTATTGTTTTTGTCGGCGTCATATAAATAAAGGAATATGTACGCTCACCACGCTGCGCTTTGGTCTACTTCTGTTGACGGCCGTGACAGATCCATCAAACACATAGTGGTCTCTGACTTGTGGTCAGACTCGCTCAAGTGGAACAAACTTAAACTTGCTCCGTTTTTCAATGCTGATTTCAATGTAATTGAGAAAAGAGAGAAGTGTAAAATATTTTTTTTCACAAACATCCTTTATGAATTTAAAAGTAATCCTCAAAGTAATCATCTAGTTTTTCAAAAGTATCTGTAATATGATTACAATATTTTTGCTGGTAACGTAACGGATTACAGTTTCCGTTTTTTGGGTAATCCCTTACATGTAACGGATTGCATGTAATCTGTTACTCCCCAACCCTGGTTAGCAGATACCAGTGTTTGAGCAATTAATCTAGGTGTAAATTCACGAGTAACAGGAAGGAGCAGGTGACCTTTCAACTTCTCATTTGTTGTCTGGTGGCGGTATTATGATTCAGAAGTTCAAATCCAAATCGAGGAATTGCTGTTTGTTTGTAGGTGTTATAATTTGAGGATTCATACTGCCTTTGTCTTCTTCCTTCTTCCATTAAGTTTTAATGAGGGTCAGACGGACAGACAGACAAACAGACAGATATAGAGAGAATGTGTCCATGCTATAGTATTTTGTCAAAGGCTTTCAATGTGTTCTCAGTCATATATTACCCCTGTATTAGTTGTGAGTGGAGTTGCATTGTATTGGTGGTGAGTGGGCTTGTATCGTCTTGGTGGTGAGTGGGGCTGTATTAGGTCTGAGAAGGTATTGTTGTGCTCGACAGCTGGGGGCCTGTGTAGCACTGTGCTGCCTCGGTTTCCTCTGTGCAGAGCGGAGTGTGCATTAACTCATCAGGAGATCTGACAATCACACAATGGCTGACTACCAGCTGCTGGCCACAACCTAACTGCTAGCTCCACACTTGTACAAACATACTTTACATTACAATCAAAACAAATGGATTCAGGAGTGTGTTTGCACTGCAGGGGTTTAATGTTGCATCCCTCCTGGTCTCATATTGTGGTTATTTATGTGGCCATGTCCTTGTCCACCACCCACACGTCCTCCTCACATGTGTGTGTCGTCCCTGAGATTGTAGGTTTTCAGCATTGTCTGAATTCATTGAAATGCTCTTGCAGCATTGGAGCGCGACGCTACGTTACACATTCATATAGATGAACATGTTACTAGGTGTGGGCTCTCGTTAACAGTGCTTTGTGGTCGCCGACCAGCAAGGACAACGTCAGCTTACAAGACTTCGATTTCTCTTAAAGCCACACTACCAATGTCCTCTGATCAGTCAAACACAGCTGGAGAACACCAGCCAGCCTCCAACCAGTCTGTTCTCAACCCAAACCATTCTGGCGCAGAATAGCAACACACAGAGCAGACCTCGTATAGTTGGATGGGCTGACGCTCAACAACAGCTTGGCCCTTCACTGCCTGTGGACGCCATCCCAGATCTGTATTCTCTTAAGCTACAATACAGTGAGAGAGAGAGAGGTTATTTACAATTATGCCAGTCTACAACCCCGGGGACAAGGCAAGTCAATGTGAACGAACTAACATCCTTTATGATCCTGGCCCACGTGTGTTGGTTGCAGTAATTWAAAAAAAAACGTGTTTTTCTCTCACTCAGCATTTAAGCATGCATTATTTAAGCAGGTGCCCCAATGTATTTTTAATCATTAGACACATTTAACATTGAACAGGGCTCATTTCATTAATAACTGTCAGCAGGGAGAATATTTCCTTTACTCCTGTGTACATTTGAGTCCAAGCTYTAATTGCTCATTATTGCAGCCAATGATTAGAGGCCCTTGCTCCCAGTACACTACAGGAACAGGAGGAATGTGGAGAAAAGAAAATGATTCGTACTGCATTGCAAATCTAATTTGGGGAGCAACAGTTCTCAAAACCAGGGAAGGAACTGAACACTGCATATGTTTCTGTGTTGATTAAGTCAGGTTTTTCAGGTCTTCAACATTCCATGACTCTGGTTTGCAGCGTACCAGAGCTCATACATGGCAGGAGAAGCTGACCACATCACCTCAGCCCTTAAATTGGAAACAGACAGAACCTGGTAAAACTAGCTAAATGTGATCTTGTTCTYTGCCTTTAACTCAGAGGAAAATAGGGAGAAAATCCTGTCTGTTTTTTTTTTAACGATAACAACATGCACACAAAGGCAAGCATTATTCTACTGGGAGTTAGAAACAGCTGTGATGTGTCTGCTGTTGGAAATGCTAGTTTTGGACAGTGAGTTTGGACGGTGTGTGTGTGTGTTCGTTTTGGATGAGGTGTGTGTGAGCAAGATATTTATTCTCAGATGGGCTGCCAAACACTTTTCTGCCCTCCCACCTCCCACCTCCCACCTTCCTCTCCCTCTATCCGTTCATAAATAATGCACCGGGTGCTCTGCTCATCTCCATCCAAGACAGCACCAATGTTATGAAGTGCAAGTTAATGGATGAACTCATTTCAATAAACAGGAGTGGTGTTTAATGCGCACGGGCACTCTAATAGTGAAAACAACACTAATTAGGCAGTATTAGTGGTGTGACAGGGGGTGAGGGTGAGAGGGGGACGATGGGTGTGGGGAGGGGTGAGGAGGATGAGGGGTACTCCAATCATCAGAGGAGGGGGGTGACAGAGGAGGGGGTGTCAGTGGAGAGAGGGGAGACATGGTACCCTCTCTGATAATGTTCTTCACCAACAGACAGAACTGGGTGCATCTCTCAAAGGGCTCTCATTTTCTCTTTCCCATTGATCGGCTCGTAGCGTACCCAACACCCGACAGGGACAAGACAGATAGGTGCAGCCCGCCATTGTCTTAAAGTGCTTTGACCTCTCCGTCACTCCCGCAACACACAGAGAAGCACTCATACGATACACACACACACACACACAATACAATGTACACACACACACACAAGCCAGTGCAAGTACTAATGATATTGACCTCTCCATAAACTCTCATTGCTTTTTGATGAGGGGTTTGTTCAGAAAGCTAGCTTCTGTGATGTGGTCTCACTACGCTGGTCCTTATTTGCATTAGGACCATCCAGGTACTGTAGCCTGAGTAATGGCTTTGTGGTTCAGGAGCAACACACGTCTTTGATGTAGGAGATTCAATGAGCCTCTTCACAACATCATACCCTCACAGAGAAGACTTCTGGGCCCATTTAGGCCAGGGCCATGAAACACACATAAAAGTAAGAGAGTACCAAATAAGGCAGGGAAGAATACAGCCTTGGGTATTGTATTTTCTTCTAGCCCGAGGTCGACTACAACACACTCTCTTTCTCATTGGAATTCAATATTGTGCATGTGGGATGCAATAACAGTTATCATCAGTGTGTTTTAGGTCGATTTTAGAGAGGAACTATAATTGTAAATAAAACCTTAACAACTGATCCATAAATGACACAATCTCAATTGCACTCCACACTGCCCTCACCCACCTAGATAAAAGGAATACCTATGTGAGAATGCTGTTAATTGACTACAGCTCATCGTTCAACACTACTGTCCCCTCCAAGCTCGTTACCAAGCTTAGGACCCTGAGACTGAACACCTCCCTCTGCAAATGGATCCTGAACTTGCTGACGGGCCGATCCCCAGATGGTGAGGGTAGGCACGTTGACCCTCAACACGTGGGCTCCACAGGGGTGTGAACTTAGTCCCCTTCTGTACTCCCTGTTCAACTATGGCTYCGTGGCCACGCATGACTCCAACAACATCATCAAGTTTGCTGACGACGTTGGTAGTCCTGATCACCAGCGACGATGAGACAGCTAACAGGGAGGAGGTCAGTGACACAGCAGTGTGATGCCAGGACAACAACCTCTCCCTCAACGTCAGTTATACCAAGCTTTTCTTTTGGGAGAGGTTGTTCATGTTCAACTGTGGCTAAAGGGACAATTTGTATAAAAGCGCTGAGCCCCCCAGCACATCCCCAGCCGCCCAGGACTAGCCCTAACCTCATCATCCCGTGCTTCTACACCTGCAGTGCTTGCTGTTTGGGGTTTTAGGCTGGGTTTCTGTACAGCACTTTGTGACATCAGCTGATGTAATAAGGGCTTTATAAATACATTTTATTGATTGATTGATCACTAGGTCCAGCCCAGACTCAGACCAAGAGCCAGTCTTGTCTGTATCCTAATGCTATAGTGTCTTGACTTTGTGATCAGTTCATTGCAAGCCCCGAATGTCTTTAGATTAGGAGGCAGGTTATGTAGCATTTAAAAACTGGGAGATAGTTAAGGCAGGTTATGTGGCATTTCAAAGCTGGGAGAGAGTTAAGGCAGGTTATGTAGCATTTCAAAGCTGGGAGAGAGTTAAGGCAGGTTATGTGGCATTTCAAAGCTGGGAGAGAGTTAAGGCAGGCCCCAGTGGATGTGTTGGTGTCAGAGCACCCTGCACTAGATTAACATAACTGGGATGACACGCCGACACCAAGCCAACCTCAGGCCCTGTTCCTAGGGAGGCTAATTACACATCCACACACGCTCACGCACACACACAGTTTAGATCAATACCTCTGAGAGAACTCTGCTACGCCACTACAAAATCCACCCAAATTACACACGGCTCTTTTCTCTTCCAAAAGCCTCATTAGGGAGAGTGAGGAAGTGTTATCATTGTTACTATCGGTGCCTCTCTCTCTCTCTCTCTCTCCTTATTCTCTCTTTCCGCTGTTTCTAATCCCACCCAATTCACCCGTTGTCTTAGCCGTGGCCCTCCTCTCCTTCCTAATACGCTGCTTTAAATTTTAATGCTTTGGAGTTGACACTGGAGGGTTGGGGAGTTGGGACGGGCCCCATAAAGGCAGAGAGCAGGAGCCAGATGCCCATCATCAGTGCCCCCAGAAGGATGTGGAAGTATTACATTAGATGGTAAATCAACACCGGCCTTGTTAATTATTTAGGGAAACAAAGTGCTGCAGTCCTAGACACTCTGCTGTGAGCATGGCAATGTTTAATCCACATAATGTATCTGGAGGAAGAAGAAAGAGAAGGTACTGTAGGGAAGGAGGGATAGCAGGAAAGAGAGAGAGAGAAGAGGGAGGTAGGAGCAGGAGGGAAGGGATATAGGGACAAAAGAATGGTAAGAGAGAGAAGGGTAATAGGGGGCAGGAGAGGAGTAACATGGGGTAACAGGATGAAGTGAAAGAGGGAGCTGATCAATGAAATGGTAAAGAGGGAGAATAGAATAGCGTGAGCTAGATGACAGGGAGGTACATGTAGGAGGCTAAAGACAGGGAAAAGAGAGAGTTGAGAGATGAGCAAAAGACGGTAGAAAAACAGTGGTAAGAGAAAGGATGGAAGGGATAGATACAATTTATGGAGGAGATGCATAAGAGAGCTTTGAAGGAGGAAAGAGAGAGACAAGATACGGTTGTTTTATGAGGGAGAGGGCGCATGCAAAGTGCAGTTAAACCTCTTCATAAAGCCACAAACCACAGAAGCCTTTCTTGTCTTTAATCCTACTATTGTGTTAAAAGCCCTCTATGTCTTGCTTCACTGAACACAGAAATGTAATTGGTAATATGTTTAACAGTCACTTTCATAACAGAGAAAACAAAGAAAACTATCATAATCAGACATTTTTGGATTTGCTATTCTTTACTGCTTTCTGTAGCGTAGCTACTTTATGTCTTAAAACAAGTTGGTTCGAGTTAGGTCAATTCTCCCAATCAGTTCTATGTCTCTGTGTGCTGTAAGAGGAATGCATAACTTACAAATACAGATAATGCTTCTCACTTCTGCAATATATTGAAGGAATCATATTTCGTGAAATCACACTACCGCATAGACATTACACCCAGAATGAAAATACTGGTACTGTGGAATAGATGACCACCATCATGCGTATCCCAATATGCAGAATCTAGTGTGTGTTAAATTAGAGCGAGAGAGAGAGAGGTGGAAAGACAATTTGCCTCACGGTCTAGAACATGACTAAATATAGGAAAGGACAAAGAGAGGTGTGCGGTGTAGAAGCCATATGCCTAATTATTGAAATCATTGCTCTCACTTTCTCTTTCTCATTCACTCCCTTTCTCTCTCACTCTCTTTCTCTCTCTCTCTCTCCCTATCTTTCTCTCCCTCTATCTCTCCAGCCCTGTGTGTCTGGTTACATGTAGCTACAATCTGCCTTCTGTTGCCTGCATTCGTCTCGTCAACTCACTGTGACCCCTCCGTCTGTCTGCCACTTCAAATACGCCACACGCTAAAGTTTGGAGAAGAAAAATAAAACCATAGGGGAAAATGGTCTGTTGGGATAACTATTTACCATGTTGCATATCTATTATGCCAGTCAATGGTTTTTCGTTGTCTTTCAGAACTAGTTCACTGGTTTTGTTGTGATTTTGAATGGTGAGCTGCAATTTCCGTTATGGTTCATCTCTTTTTCTGTTATTTTCTTTTCGACATGCTTTTTCCAACCTGAACAATTCATTCTATAACCAATTTGACTGTCTACCTGATGCACTTCACGTGTAGGATAATTSTAAATAATTCCACAGTGCTGCACTCTGGTGCATGTTAGGCTTTCTGTTATCTATCCAGTTCAGCCCTCAATCATTGCATTTGCTATTTTAATTTATCTTATTTCTGCCTGACTGATTAGTAATGCTGTTTTTGTTTGTTTCTTCGGGAGCCTTAATTAGATTTCACAGGTTAAAGGTCTAAGTATTGAAAGTTCAAGATAATTATTTTTATTTTAATTGGGGGGGCTGTCGTTGTTTTTATTTCATTTTCAAAACTGAACAGATCAGAGCCTTTCATTGGTGTGTGTCCCTGCTATCTGTGTGTGTGATGGAGGGAGCCGAGGTGGTAGGTGTATGTGTGTGTGTGTTTTAGTCCTGCACTATGAATGGCCAAAACAATGTTTGAAAAGTTCCAAGAAAGGCAGACACCATTTTATTCACCTTTGACACAGGTCACGAGGGAAAGAACAGAAGAATAGGAAGCCTTATTTAGACTATTGGAATACAGCCACAGTCAGAATCATAGTGAAACTAGTGGAATGAGAGTAGTGCGCTGTGACTGATCATTTACATGACATAAGTATAAGATAGAAATGTTCATAATGACAACGATAGTCATGACACACTTACTGCATTGGACACCTGGCAGGAATATAGGAATTTAGATGTCTTCCCATTTAAAACACATTTAGATCCTCAATCGCCTGTAATGGTCCTCACCTGAATTCTGTGCACCATACAATAATGTAACCAGGTAAACAACGGGTGGAAAATGTGATAATCAGAATAGACAGAAACACAGATATGAAACAATGCTTGGAACAACAGTGTGCCCTCAGAAACAGAGCATTCCCAATGGCTCCAATGAGGCTTCAATTGGAAAGTAAAGCTTTTTTAGCCGGAAATAGATTTTTTATTGTTCACTTCCCGCATTTGTCCATTTCTTATATATCTCTCTTCTTCTACCCCCCTCTCTCTGTATTGTTTTCTTTTTCTTTTCCCCCTCTATTTAATGCAACATGTTTGTAGCTGAGACAGAAGCAGAGTAATAGATTTAACATTGCCAGGAGGTTAGGGGAAAAGAAAGAAGAGGAAGCAGAAAAATAAGAGTTTGGGCCTAATTGTCTGTAATGCTTTTTGCGTTACCCATTTTAGGACAACAGAGAGAAAACAGCCGAGCAGATTTTTTCTAAAGACACTGGTCGGACACACTAATGGCCCTGACAGGGCGTAAATGCAATTTAAAAAAGCTGATCTATGTAAACCATTGTTGAGGAGGATTGAGGAGTTGTGTGTGCGTGTTTCTGCCAGTGTGTGTGTGTGCCAAGGTTATTATAGTAAACGAAAACTGAAACGAAAATGGAAACTAAAACTGAAAAAAACTATTTAGAAAACTGAAATAAAAATTAAAACAAAAAAAACATTTGAAAAACTAAAATTATACAGAAACTACTATCGTTGACTGCAAAAAAAAGCTTGAAAATGTTTTGTTAAAATAAAATAAAAACCATCATAATTAGTTTTAGTTATTTTAAGATTTTTTTTCAAATGGGGTTTTTGAGCTTATAAATCTGGCTGATAAATGCTGCCAGTAGATGCCGATGTTTCAAATAGGCCTATGGAGCCGTTCGCAATTCACACACCCACCAACTTGCTGACCAGTGACTGGGCCAAGCTTTAGCAGCTTGTGAAGTTGCCACAACGACGAACTACAAACTGACAGCTAGTCGCTGTCTGATGTGGTGCTGTGCCTTCTCAACCTTGATTCACACTTGAAGCCAACTACTGTTGCAAAACAATTGCATGCATATTGAATCCTCTGGCAGCAAACTTCAATCCAACCCATGCAGCAGCTTGCCTGACGGAACCAAGTTTGTCTCCCGCACTTCGCTCAACAGAGATGGAGCCACTGAGTACGATTACATGCACACAATAATGCTATTATTGTGGATACTCATATTCATATAATAGTTTGATTAAAACGTTTACATGCTTTACAAGAAGAACGATTTCCTTAATAATCCTGTTTACATGTACACATCTGAAATCAGGCTACCTGATGGCCCTTTGATAAATGAAAAAATCAGCAATCAAAATAAACATGCGACCACAGCACCACCATATTATTTTTGGGAAGTTTGTATGTGAAAACTAAATTTTTCAAATAATATACACAATCTACACATAATACCCCATAAACACAAAGTAAAAACAGGTTTTTTGAAAATAGAAATACTTTATTTACATAAGTATTCAGACCCTTTGCTGTGTGACTCGAAATTGAGCTCAGGTGCATTCCATTCCATTCCATCCTTGAGATGTTTCTACAACTTGATTGGAGTCCACCTGTGGTAAATTCAATTGATTGGACATGATTTGGAAAGGCACACACCTGTCTATATAAGGTCCCACAGTTGACAGTGCATGTCAGAGCAAAAACCAAGGCATGAGGTTGGAGGAATTGTCTGTAGAGCTCCGAGACAGGATTGTGTCGAGGGACATTTTTGTAGCATTGAAGATCCACAAGAAAACAGTGGCCTCCATCATTCTTAAATGGAAGAAGTTTGGAACCACCAAGTCTCTTCCTAGAGCTGGCTGCCTAGCCAAACTGAGGAATCAGGGAGAAGGGCCTTGGTCAGGGAGGTGACCAAGAACCCAATGTTCACTCTGACAGAGATCCAGAGTTCCTCTGTGGAGATGGGAGAACCTTTCAGAAGGACAACCATCTCTGCAGCACTCAACCAATCAGGCCTTTATGGTAGGGTGGCCAGACGGAAGCCACTCCTCAGTAAATGACAGCCTGCACATGACAGCCTGCTTGGAGTTTGCCAAAAAGACCCTAAAGGACTCTCAGCCCATGACAAAGAAGATTCTCTGGTCTGATGAAACCAATATATAACTCTTTGGTCTGAATGTCAAGTGTCACATTTGGAGGAAACCAGGCACTGCTCATCACCTGGCCAACACCATCCCTATGGATAAGCATGGTGGCAGCATCATGCTGTGGGGATGTTTTTCAGCGGGACTGGGAGACTAGTCAGGATTGAGGGAAAGATGAACGAAGCAAAGTACAGAGAGATCCTTGATGGAAACCTGCTCCAGAGCGCTCAGGACCTCAGACTGGAGCGAAGGTTTATCTCCCAACAGGACAATGACCCTAAGCACACAGCCAAGACAATTCAGGAGTGTCTTTGGGACAAGTCTCTGAATGTCCTTGAGTGGCCCAGCCAGAGCCCGGACTTGAACCCGATCGAACATCTCTGGAGAGACCTGAAAAAAACTGTGAAGCGAAGCTCCCAATCTAACCTMGCAGAGCTTGAGAGGATCTGCAGAGCAGAATGGGAGAAACTCCCAAATACATGTGTGCCAAGCTTGTAGCATCACACCCAAGAAGACTCAATGTTGTAATCCCTGCCAAAAGTGCTTCAACAAAGTACTGAGTAAAGAGTCTGAATGCTGATGTAAATGTGATATTTCTTAGTTTTTTTGCAAACATTTCTAAAAACCTGTTTTTGCTTGGTTGCTATGGGGTATTGTGTGTAGGTTGATGAGGCAAAAAAACAACAGTTTAATACATTTTAGAATAAGGCTGTAACGTACATAATGTGGAGAAAGTGAAGGGGTCTGATTACTTTCTGGGTGCGCTGTATATACAGTACCAGTCAAAAGTTGAGAGACAGCTACTCATTCCATGTTTTTTCTTTATTTCTACTATTTTCTACATTGTAGAATAATTGTGAAGACATTCAAACTATGAAATAAAAAATATGGAATCATGAAGTAACCAAAAAAGTGTTAAACAAATCAAAATGTATTTTAGATTTTAGAGTCTTCAAAGTAGCCACCCTTTGTCTTGATGACAGCTTTGCACACTCTTGGCATTTTCTCAACCTGCTGGAATGAGGAATGCTTTTCCAACAGTCTTGAAGGAGTTCTCACATATGCTGAGCACTTGTTGGCTGCATTTCCTTCACTCTGTGGCCAAACTCATCCCAAACCATCTCAATTGGGTTGAGGTCGGGTGATTGTGGAGGCCAGGTCATCTGATGCAGTACTCCATCAAATCAAATGGAATTGTATTTGTCACATGCGCCAAATACAACAGGTGAAATGCTTACTAACAAGCCCTTAACCAACAATGCCTAAAGAAGTTAAGAAAAATAAGTGTTAAGTAAAAATATGAATAAATATTTAAAAAAATAAGTATCCTTGGTCAAATAGCCCTTACACAGCCTGGAAGTGTATTTTGGGTCATTGTCCTGTTGAAAAACAAATGATAGTCCCACTAAGCGCAAACCAGATGGAATGCGTATCGCCATAGAATGTTAGGGAAGCCATGCTGGTTATGTGTGCCTTGAATTTTAAATAAATCACCAAGTGTCACCATTAAAGCACCCCCACACCATCACACACACCTCCTCCTCCATGTTTCACGGTTGGAACAACACATGCGGAGATCATCCGTTTGTCAATACTGTGTCTCACAAAGACATGGCAGTTGGAACCAAAAATCTCACATTTGGACTCATCAGACCAGGCTAGCTTTTTCAAGCAGAAATTTGCATCCTGTAGCACAAACTCAAAAAAGTTCTGGGACACTGTAAAGTCCATGGAGAAAAAGAGCACCTCCTCCCAGCTGCCCATTGCACTGAGGCTAGGAAACACTGTTACCACCGATAAATCCACCATAATTGAGAATTTCAATAAGCATTTTTCTACGGCTGGCCATGCTTTCCACCTGGCTACCCCTGCCCCGGTCAACAGCCCTGCGCTCCCCACCGAACTCGCCAACCTCCCCACTTCTCCTTCATCCAAATCCAGATAGCTGATGTTCTGAAAGAGCTGCAAAATCTGGACCACAAAATCAGCTGGGCTAGACAATCTGGACCTCTTCTTTCTAAATTTCTGCAGAAATTGTTGCAACCCCTATTCTAGCCTGTTTCAACCTCTCTTTCGTATCGTCTGAGATCCCCAAAGATTGGAAGGCTGCAGCGGTCACCCCCCTCTTCAAAGGGGGAGACACTCTAGACCCAAACTGCTACAGACCTAACTATCCTACCCTGCCTTTCTAAGGTCTTCGAGAGCCAGTTAACAAACGATTACCGACCATTCTGAATCCTACCGTACGATCTCCGCTGTGGCAATCTGGTTTCAGAGCTGGTCATGGGTGCACCTCAGCCACACTCAAGGTCCTAAACGATATCATAACGCCCATCGATAAGAGACATTACTTGGCGCCGTATTAATCGACCTGGCTAAGGCTTTCGACTCTGTCAATCACAACATTCTTATGCAGACTCAACAGCCTTGGTTTCTTAAATGATTGCATCGCCTGGTTCACCAACTACTTCTCTGATAGAGTTCAGTATGTCAAATCGGAGGGCCTGTTGTCCGGACCTCTGGCAGTCTCTATGGGGGTGCCGCAGGGTTCAATTCTCGGGCCGACTCTCTTCTCTGTATACATCAATGATGTCGCTCTTGCTGCTGGTGATTCTTTGATCCACCTCTACGCAGACGACACCATTCTGTATACTCTGCGCCTTCTTTTGCCACTGTGTTAACTAACCTCCAGATGAGCTTCAATGCCATACAACTTCTTCCTTGGCCTCCAACTGCTCTTAAATGCAAGTAAAACTAAATGCATGCTCTTCAACCGATCGCTGCCCGCACCCACCGCCCGTCCAGCATCACTACTCTGGACGATTCTGACATAGATATGTGGACAACTACAAATACCTAGGTGTCTGGTTAGACCGTAAACTCTCCTTCCAGACTCACATTAAACATCTCCAATCCAAAATTAAATCTAGAATCGGCTTCCTATTCCGCAACAAGCATCCTTCACTCATGCTGCCAAACATACCCTTGTAAAACTGACTATCCTACCGATACTTGACTTCGGCGATGTCATTTACAAAATAGCCTCCAACACTCTACTCAACAAATTGGATGCAGTCTACCACAGTGCCATCTGTTTTGTCACCAAAGCCCCATATACTACCACCACTGCGACCTGTACACTCTCGTTGGCTGGCCCTCGCTTCATACTCGTGCCAAACCCACTAGCTCCAGGTCATCTACAAGTCTCTGCTAAGTAAATCCCCGCCTTATCTCGCTCACTGGTCACCATAGCAGCACCATAGTGGCACGCGCTCCAGCAGGTATATCTCACTGGTCACCCCAAAGCCAATTCTTACTGTTTCTTGCTGCCAATGACTGGAACGAACCTGCAAAAATCACTAAAGCTGGAGACTCTTACCTCCCTCACTAGCTTTAAGCACCAGCTGTCAGAGCAGCTCATAGATCACTGCACCTGTACATAGCTCATCTGTAAATAGCCCATCCAATCTACCTCCTCCCCATACTGTATTTATTTATTTATCTTGCTCCTTTGCACCCCAGTATCTCTACTTGCACATTCATCTTCTGCACATTCTACCATTCCAGTGTTTAATTGCTATATTGTAATTACTTCGCCACCACGGCCTATTTATTGCCTTACCTGTCTTATCCTACCTTATTTGCACATGCTGTATATAGATTTTTCTACTGTATTATTGATTGTATGTTTGTTTATTCCATGTGTAACTCTGCGTTGTATGTGTCGAACTGCTTTGCTTTAACTTGGCCAGTGTCACGCCCTGACCTTAGAGATCCTTTTATTTCTCTATTTGGTTAGGTCAGGGTGTGATTAGGGTGGGCATTCTAGTTTTTCGTTTTCTATGTTGGCCTGGTATGGTTCCCAATCAGAGGCAGCTGTCTATCGTTGTCTCTGATTGGGGATCATATTTAGGCAACTTTTTCCACCTGTTGTTTGTGGGATCTTGTTTTTGTGTAGTGCCTGTGAGCACTCCATTACTTCACGTTTCGTTTGTTTCTGTATTTGTTTTGGTGAGTTTCATTTATTAAAACATGTGGAACTCTACGAACGCTGAGCCTTGGTCCATTTATTCCAACGATCGTGACAGAAGATCCCACCACCCACGGACCAAGCAGCGTTCCCAGGAGGAGCAGGGATCCTGGGCCTGGGAGGAAAGCCAAGAGTGGAGGACATCCTGGACATGGGACGAAATAATGTCAGGAGACAAAAGCCTGCCATGGAAGCAGGCGGAAGCAGCGAAGGAGGGACAGCAACGACACCGGGGTTCGTGGCCACAACGTAGGCCCAAGAAGCAGCCTCAAATTTTTTTTMMGGGGGGGGGGGCGTCGGCGACGCTGAGGGGTGAGTCAGAGACCATGGAGGAAGCGATGGATACCATGGAGGAAGCGATGGATAGATTGAGAGAGAATGAATGGAGGGGTGAGATAGAGAACTTCGAGGAGTGGTTGGCGAAATGTGAAGAGAGTGAAGCGGAAGAGCTGTTGGTTTGGCTGGAGAGGCAAGACAGTCGCCCTGAGGAGCGTGTTAGCCATCCGATGCCACCTGTGTCAGCTCCCCGTATTCATCCTGAGGAGCGTGTCATCTGTCCGGTACAATGTGTGCCGGTTCTACGCACCGTGTCTCCAGTGCGCCTCCACAGCCCAGTACGTCCTGTGCCAGCTCCCCGCACTTGCCGTGCGAAGGTTGTCATCTGTCCAGGACACGTTGTGCCAGCTCTACGCTCCAGACCTCCAGTGCGCCTCCACAGCCCAGTACATCCTGTGCCGGCTCCACGCACCAGGCCTCCTGTGCGTCTCCCCAGCCCGGTACTTCCTGTGCCGGCTCCATGCTCCAGGCCTCCAGGTCTGCACTCCCCAGCCCGGTACGTCCTGTGCCAGCTCCATGCACCAGGCCTCCTGTGCGTCTCCCCAGCCCGGTACGTCCTGTGCCGGCTCCACGCACCCGGCCTCCAGTGCATCTCCCCAGGCCGGTACGCCCTGTGCCAGCTCCACGCACAAGGCCTCCTGTGCTTCTCCCCAACCCGGTACGTCCTGTGCCAGCACCACGCACCAGGCCACCAGCGACGGTCTGCAATCCAGGGCCTCCAGCGACGGTCTGCAGTCCAGAGCCTCCAGCGACGGTCTGCGGTCCAGAGCCTCCAGCGACAGTCTGCTGTCCAGAGCCTCCAGCGACAGTTCCCAATCCGGAGCCTCCAGCGACTGTTCCCAGTCCGGAGCCTCCAGCGACGGTTCCCAGTCCGGAGCCTCCAGTGATGATCTATGGGCCAAAGCCTCCAGTGATCCATGGCCCGGAGCCTCCAGTGATGATCCATGGCCTGAAGCCTCCAGTGATGATCCATGGCCCGGAGCCTCCAGTGATGATCCATGGCCCGAAGCTTCCAGTGATGATCCATGGCCCGAAGCCTCCAGTGATGATCCATGGTGTTTTGCGGGTACTACTTAATAAAGCTGCCAGTTGAGGACTTCTGAGGCATCTGTTTCTCAAACTAGACCTCTTGCTCAGTTGTGCCCCGGGGCCTCCCACTCCTCTTTCTATTCTGGTCAGAGACAGTTTGCGCTGAAGGGAGTAGTACAATGTCTCCACTGTATTTCTGATCAATTTGATGTTATGTTAATGGACAAAATGTTTTCTTTCAAAAACAAGGACATTTCTAATTTTTTACTTTTGAACGGTATTGTGTGTATATATATATATATATATATATATATATATATATATATATATATATATATATATATATATATATACAGTTGAAGTCGGAAGTTGACATACACCTTAGCCAAATACATTTCAACTCAGTTTTTCACAATTTCTGACATTTAATCCTAGTAAAAATTCCCGGTTTTAGGTCAATTATGATCACCACTTTATTTTAAGAATGTGAAATATCAGAATAATAGTAGAGAGAATGATTTATTTCAGCTTTCATTTCTTTCATCACATTCCCAGTGGGTCAGAAGTGTACATACACTCAATTAGTATTTGGTAGCATTGCCTTTAAATTGTTTAACTTGGGTCAAACGTTTCAGGTAGCCTTCCACAAGCTTCCCACAATAAGTTGGGTGAATTTTGGCCTATTCCTCCTGACAGAGCTGGTGTAACTGAGTCAGGTTTGTAGGCCTCTTGCTCGCACATGCTTTTTCAGTTCTGCCCACAAATTTTCTATAGGATTGAGGTCAGGGCTTTGTGATGGCCACTCCAATGCCTTGACTTTGTTGTCCTTAAGCCATTTTGCCACAACTTTGGAAGTATGCTTGGTGTCATTGTCCATTTGGAAGACGCATTTGCGACAAAGRTTTAACTTCCTGACTGATGTCTTGAGATGTTGCTTCAATATATCCACATAATTGTCCTCCCTCATGATGCCATCTATTTTGTGAAGTGCACCAATCCCTCCTGCAGCAAAGCACCCCCACAACATGATGCTGCCACCCCCGTGCTTCACGGTTGGGATGGTGTTCTTCGGCTTGCAAGCCTCCCCCTATTTCCTCTAAACATAATGATGGTCATTATGGCCAAACAGTTCTATTTTTGTTTCATCAGACCAGAGGATATTTCTCCAAAAAGTACAATCTTTGTCCCCATGTGCACTTGCAGGCCGTAGTCTGGCTTTTTGATGGCGGTTTTTGAGCAGTATACGCTTCTTCCTTGCTGAGCGGCCTTTCAGATTATCTCGATATAGGACTCGTTTTACTGTGGAAATAGATACTTTTGTACCTGTTTCCTCCAGCATCTTCACAAGGTCCTTTGCTGCTGTTCTGGGATTGATTTGCACTTTTCACACCAAAGTACGTTCATCTCTAGGAAACAGAACGTGTCTCCTTCTTGAGTGGTATGACGACTTCGTGGTCCCATGGTGTTTATACTTGTGTACTATTGTTTGTACAGATAAACATGGTACCTTCAGGCATTTTGAAATTGTTCCCAAGGATGAACCAGACTTGTGGAGGTCTACAATTCTTTTTCTGAGTTCTTGGCTTATTTATTTTTATTTTACCATGATGTCAAGAAAAGAGGCACTGAGTTTGAAGGTAGGCCTTGAAATACATCCACAGGTACATCCAAAAATTACTTGTGTCATGCACAAAGTAGATGTCCTAACCGACTTGCCAAAACTATAGTTTGTTAACAAGAAATTTGTGGAGTGGTTGAAAAACAAGTTTTAATGACTCCAATCTAAGTGTATGTAAACTTCTGACTTCAACTGTATATATATATATAGATATACATATTTTTCACACCAGATATAAACATACGAATAATAACTTACAGATGATCACAAACAACGACTACACCTCATCTGCTCAGACCCACATGCTCACACTTCCATCCCAAGTGCCTGAATTATTGTTTGCCTCATGGTCTTAAATTGTACCAATTTGTTTTTCCCGGTCGCCCATGCTATTTCAATAATAAATCTGTACATTTTTCCATTGTGTTAATGATGGCGCATTGAATGATTTTCTAGTTTTCTAGAATACGTTTTTTCAAGATGAGTGATGAGAAGAGAATCATCCTGTCACGCCCTGACCTTAYAGATCCTTTTTATGTCTCTATTTTGGTTGGTCAGGGCGTGAGTTGGGGTGGGCATTCTATGTTTTGTTCGGTGTGTTGTATTTCTATGTGTTTTGCCTGGTATGGTTCCCAATCAGAGGCAGCTGTCAATCGTTGTCTCTGATTGAGAACCATACTTAGGTAGCCTGTTCCCACCTGTGCTTGTGGGTAGTTGTTTTCTGTTTTGTGTATTGCACCTTGTAGAACTGTTCATTTGTCTTTTTGTTCTTTTGTTCAAGTGTTTCGTATTTATTAAAAGTAATATGGACACTTACCACGCTGCACCTTGGTCCTCTTCTCCTTCTCCCGACGACGTTCGTTACACATCCAGCCCATTGGGTATCTGACTACACTCCTATATGCCATTTCTATATGAAAACTACTTATAAGATGCATACATTTCGGTGTTCCTTACTTACTTTACTCGCGCTAAAGAGGGAGGCTCGCTTGGCTGGTGCTTGCAAATGCTCAGATCAAATACTCAGCTGGAATGCCAATTAAAGTGTTTACATTTTTAATAATTAAAAACATTGCTCAGAAAACCAGGTGTTTTAATCGGCGTATGCTTACTTAAATTTTGTGCCGATTACGATAAGCAGAGCAAGGTGTTTACATGACTTTTGCATAATCTGCCTACTGCCATAATCAGTTTACCATTGAATTATTAGTGCGGATGTCAACTTACTTACTGATGAGGGAAGAAGTGTCTTTTGTACTTCAGCAAATCAGAGAGTACAGCTGTGGAGCAGCCGGATCACCCGCAAGATGCCAGCATGTTGAATCCAACAAGCATCTCGACCACAGTTCTTCAGAAATATAGCTTCCTCACATTAAATATTGTTTCTGAGGTCACTGTCCAGCCAGAAGGTCAACCTGGCAGGGTGTTAAGTGCCCTGTGTGAGCTGTGGAAATAGCTAGAAGAGGTAAAGGGGGGCATGTTTACAGAGTCACCTCTCCAGTTCTGGCAGGCAAGGATGGCTGTTAATCCAAAACTGTGCCCTAAGGGACTGGATCTGGTTTCTGCCCCTGCATCCCTAACGTTTGTGGAGAGAATATTCCGCCTATCATTAGGCTTGAGAAACCAAACAACTGCCTCTCTGGAACACAGAGTCTTCTTGAAGATAAACCGAAACCGATAAACCGTGTTTTTCAGAAGTACACACACACACAAACTGGCTTGCTGTGAACTGATAGATTTGTGAAGAAGTGTTGTATTGCTTATGTTTTTGCTGTTGTTACAGCTGTTTTTATTAAGCCTATTTGAAGGGGTTAGTCAGTGATACATGTTTAATATCGCATAAACATAACACGTCAAATGTGCCAGGACTTCATGTTTTGTTTTTTCTTATCTCTTGCTTTCAGATAAAGGTAAAGGTTCTTGATTTTTCTTACATATACTACTAAAGAAAAAAAAAAGAAAAAAAAAGACAACATTTAATTGGTGTTAACATGGGCAAGAGAGTTTCCTTACACAATATTTATTGCACTAGTCTAGGCGCGTATTCTTTTTTAAAATCATTGTCACATTAGGATTGTTTTATAATTTAAACCTAACCAAACCTATGTCCTGGCCATGGAATTGTATGGAGTCCCCTAGTGGCCAAAAGCCTGTGTTAATATGGGCAGCGGCATTGAGGACTTTCGACATTTTGGTTAGTCAACTGGGCGGGACTTCCAACTTGATTTGCTGATCTTCCTGATGTCCCAGTTGGCATGCCCTAATGACCTGGTTGGACTCGTGAATTCCAGGAACTTTCAATAAATTCCCTGGTTTCCAGAAATCCTGGTTGGATGCTTTTTGATTTCCTGCTTATTCCCTCCTGATTCTGGGAATCCTCCAACTGCGATTTTATTGAAAGTTRCCAGAATTTTGCAACCCTTGTTATGTCTATCAAAGTCTATGGTCCTGGACATCACCTTATGTATTACTGCCCCCCAGTGGCAACAAGTTACATCCCCCACCCCCCACCCCAAAAAAACAGAAATGGCTGTTAGCCTCCCATGCACACATTCTGTCCCTAACACCCACACTAAAGCTGAAACTAAATAATATAAAAACGAAATAGAAATGCTTCTATCAAACTAAAAGTAAATAAAAACTAGTAAATCAAGTATGAAAACTAACTGAAACTAAACTGATTTTAAAATAAAAATATGAAATCGAATAAAAACTAAAAACAAATATTTAACCACAAAACTATAATAACCCTGGTGTGTGTGCTTACTAGTGTGTGTGAGTGTGCATGCCATTGTGTGTGTGTGTGTGTGTGTGTGTGTGTGTGTGTACGGAGGGTAATGCTAATCTAATTATTTACTGCTACTGATGGAGCTGCAGCTACCTCACTACTTGGACATGAGAGCTGTGGAGTGGGCACGCTTTGGGACAGGGCCAAGACGGGGACAATGGGGCATCTCTTAAGTCAGCAGTGGGCCAGTGGTGAATGGGGGTCAGGATGGTTGCCAGCCCAGCATAGTCAGGGGTTTGTCTTAAATGGCACACTACTTCCTTAACATAAGAGATCGCGCTCCAGCTATTGTTAACAAAGAGACACACCTCTTCCCCTCTCAGCTTACCCGAGGCTACGATCCGATCTTGATGATGCATGGAAAAGTCAGCGAGGTGTATATTATTAATGTCCTTGTTCACCCACGGCTCCCAGAAACATAGGCTATTTAAGTTCTTCAAGTCTCGTTGATAGGATATTCTCGAAAGGAGCTCGTCCAGTTTGTTCTCTAGTGATTTTACGTTCTCCAACAAAACAGAGGGCAATGYCGGTCTAGATGCTCGACCGACGCGGTGTAATCATGACGCCGCCTCGCTTGTCATTCTTTTGCCACCGCTTCCTCTTTCGAATCCTCTTTCTCTTTAGGCCCAGGTGGGGAAGGTAGGCAACATTACCTCCTCGACACTGATTCTCAAGACGGGGGCCCACAAGGGTGTGTCCTCTGTCCCCTCCTATATTCTCTGTATACCCATAACTGCGTGGCCTCACACAGTTCCAACTCCATCATCAAGTTCGCTGTCAACACAACAGTCGCAAGCCTGATTACCAACAATGACGAGACAGACTACAGGGAAGAAGTAGGCACTCTGACGGAGTGATGGCAGGTAAACAACCTCTCCTTCAACGTTAGAAAAACAAAGGAGCTGATTGTGGTCTTTCTGAGGAAACAGGCTGGACACACCCCCATCTACGGTGCTGCCGTCAAAACAGTCAATAACTTCAAATTCCTCGGCATACACATCTCAGATAAGTGCAGCCGAAACCCACCATTGGTTGCACGCTGCATGCCCTACAGGACACCTACAACACTAGGTGTCGGAGGAAGGGCAAGAAGATCATCAGTGACCCCAGCCACCAAAGACATGCCCTGTTCTCCCTAATTCAATCACTCAGATGCTTTGAAAGGCTGGTCATGGCTCACATCAACAACATCATCCCAGACACCCTGGACCAACTCCCATTCGCATACTGCCCCAACAGATCCACGGATGACGGAATCTCTATTGCTTTCCACACTGTCTTCCCCCACCTGGACAAGAGGAACACCTATGTGAGAATACTGTTCATTGACTACAGCTCAGCGTTCAACACCATAGCGCCAGCAAGACAAAGGAGCTGATCAGGGACTACAGGAAATGGAGGGCCGAGAATGCCCCCATCCACATTGACGGGGCTGTAGTGGAGCTGGTCGAGAGCTTCAAGTTCTTCGSTGTCCATATCACTATAAGGAATTAACATGGACCACAGGAGGCTGAAAAGATTTGGCATGGGCTCGCAGATCCTCAAAAAGTTCTACATCTGCACTATTGAGAGCATATTGACTGGCTGCATCACCGCTTGGTATGGCAACTGCTTTGTATCCGACCGCAAGGCGCTACAGAGGGTAAACGTATGGCCCAGCACATCACTGGGGTCGAGCTCCTTGCCTTCCAGAACCTCTATGCCAGGCAGTGTCAGAGSAATGCCCTAAAAATGGTCAAAGACACCAGCCACCAAAGTCATAGACTGTTCTCTCTGCTACCGCACGGCAGGCGGTACCGATGCACTAAGTCTGGACCCAATAGGACCCTGAACAGCTTCTACCCCCAAGCAATAAACCTACTAAATAGTTAACCAAATAGCTACCCYGACTATCTGCATTGACCCTCTTTGCACTAACTCTTTTGACTCATCACAGACGCGGTTGCTACTGTTTAATATTTATCCCGTTGCCTAATCAATTTACCCCTACCTACAAGTACATACAGTTGAAGTCGAAAGTTTACATAGACCGTAGCCAAATACATTCAAACTCAGTGTTTCACAATTCCTGACATTTAATCCTAGTAAAAATCCCCTGTCTTAGGTCAGTTAGGATCACCACTTTATTTTAAGAATGTGAAATGTCAGAATAATAGTAGAGAGAATGATTTATTTCAGCTTATTTCTTTCATCACAATCCAAGTGGGTCAGAAGTTTACATACACTCAATTAGTATTTGGTAGCATTMCCTTTAAATTGTTTAACTTGGGTCAAACGTTTCAGGTAGCCTTCCACAAGCTTCCCACAATAAGTTGTGTGAATTTTGGCCTATTCCTCCTGACAGAGCTGGTGTAACTGAGTCAGGTTTGTAGGCCTCTTGCTCGCACATGCTTTTTCAGTTCTGCCCACAAATTTTCTATAGGTTTGAGGTCAGGGCTTTGTGATGGCCACTCCAATGCCTTGACTTTGTTGTGCTTAAGCCATTTTGCCACAAAACTTTGGAAGTATGCTTGGTGTCATTGTCCATTTGGAAGACCCATTTGCTACAAAGTTTTAACTTCCTGACTGATGTCTTGAGATGTTTCTTCAATATATCCACATAATTGTACTCCTCATGATGCCATCTATTTTGTGAAGTGCACCAATCCCTCCTGCAGCAAAGCACCCCACAACATGATGCTGCCACCCCCGTGCTTCACGGTTGGGATGGTGTTCTTCGGCTTGCAAGCCTCCCCTTTTTCCTCTAAACATAATGATGGTCATTATGGTCAAACAGTTCTATTTTTGTTTCATCAGACCAGAGTACATTTCTCCAAAAAGTACAATCTTTGTCCCCATGTGCACTTGCAGGCCGTAGTCTGGCTTTTTGATGGCGGGTTTGGAGCAGTGGCTTCTTCCTTGCTGAGCGCCTTTCAGATTATGTCAATATAGGACTCGTTTACTGTGGAAATAGATACTTTTGTACCTGTTCCTCCAGCATCTTCACAAGGTCCTTTGCTGCTGTTCTGGGATTGATTTCACTTTTCACACCAAAGTACGTTCATCTCTAGGAGACAGAACGTGTCTCCTTCTTGAGCGGTATGACGACTTCGTGGTCCCATGGTGTTTATACTTGTGTACTATTGTTTGTATAGATAAACATGGTACCTCAGCATTTTGAAATTGTTCCAAGGATGAACCAGACTTGTGAGGTGTACAATTTTTTTTCTGAGTTCTTGGCTTATTTATTTTTTATTTTCACATGATGTCAAGAAAAGAGGCACTGAGTTTGAAGGTAGGCCTTGAAATACATCCACAGGTACACCCCAATTGACTCAAATATGTCAATTAGCCTATCAGAAGCTTCTAAAGCCATGACATCATTTTCTGGAATTTTCCAAACTGTTTAAAGGCATAGTCAATTTAGTGTATGTAAACTTCTGACCCACTGTAATTGTGATACAGTGAATTATAAGTGAAATAACTGTCTGTGAACAATGTAAAAATGACTTGTGTCATGCATAAAGTAGATGTCCTAACCGCCTTGCCAAAAATATAGTTTGTTAACAAGAAATTTGTGGAGTGGTTGAAAAACAAGTTTTAATGACTCCAACCTAAGTGTATGTAAACTTTCCAACTTCAACTGTATCTACCTCAATTACCTCGTACCCCTGCACATCGGTACTGGTACGCCGTGTATATAGCCAAGTGATCTTTACTCATTGTGTATTTATTCCTCATGATATTATTTTTCTATATTTTCCTCTCTCGTAAGTAAGCATTTTACCTGTTGTTACAAAGTATGTAACAAATAAAACTAGATTTGGAATAGGTTGTCATTTGGGGTGCAGCCAGGATGTGTTTGTTTGACCGTCTCGTACTGTACAGTCACAGTGCCATGGAATGCCACTGGCATGATTGCATCTCTAGTATTAAGCACTCTTAAATGGTGATGGATGAAAATGGTGCACTTTCACCGTGTAATTTTATTAAGGTGCTTATTATGTATCTGCATTAGATAAGAGCTCAAGCATTCAATGTTATATTTTACTAAAACGTCACCATATTTTTCAAAGTTATTGAATCAACACAGCATTATATTAATCKATTTTAGCAACTTCAAAAGCTCCTACACTTTTTGTCATCACGCCTCAAAAATACACATTCTTCACATGCATCTGGAAATCAATCAGCGATAAACAGACAAATGATATGAAATATAAAATGGCAGCCGCCAGTCAGATAATATGAATGTGCTGCCTGTATGTGCTCTAGATTCCACCCAACAAAACCCTGACCTTTGTAGAATCATTATAATACCTTCTAATCTGAATAGTTGCTGTGGATATGGCCTTCCTTTTCCTGCTTGGTGGAAAGGGTACGCAGGACGATAATGGAACCATTTCAAGGGCTTCCTGCCTCTCTCTCTGCCTGCATGTGGGAATTTATGCCCGTCGGGAATGAAATTGACACAATATTTGAGTGTCACCCAGCATCATTATCATGTACATTTCAAAATGTACAGATAAGAGAGAGCATTTGAATATGCCTTTTTTCTCACTAGACCAATAGTAGTGTGTTGGTGTCATCATGCGTTCAGCATGCAAACATTATGTTTTAAAGCTAAAGAGGCTGTTGTATGTAGTGACTACAGTCATGGCTATACTCCAAGCCATCATTGTAAGTAAGAATTTGTTCTTAATTAACCTGCCTGGAAAAATAAAGGTKAAATAAATACAATTAAATAAATAGTGTGTTGTTAAGAAAAAGGGGGAGAAGCTGTGATATGTTTTGCTGCATAAACCTACTATGAATTATTCACTTTCAAATTATCCATTAATTTGTATTGATCAACACAAGTATTTGGGGATAGAAACGTAGCCTACATCTTGTGGCCATTGAAAACGATCATTGACACATTCCTTAAAATATGTTATCCCCGTGAAACGGACAACATTTCAGGAGCCAGATCCAATTTCGTAATTATAATAACGTCCTGACACCTTGGAATCAGATAGCCAATGCCCCTCTCTCTCTGTATTGCTTTCAGTTTTGACACATAGCCTACCCCGGAGAAAAATAAAGAATATCCTTTGTGCAACAGTGACATCTTTTGGTTAAAAATATCCCTGCTTGGAGTTGTAGAGGATGTGTGAGGTCCAGGTCAACAAATCAGCAACAGATTCTGTATTAGGCTACTACTGTACGCTTTTATTGAAAAACCAAATCTCTGATTTAAAGATAAATAACTTATCTTAGAGAAACAATAAACACCAACGCATCCAGTAGCCTAAGACTTTAAAATAAAAATGCTACCTGTATAATAATTGCAATATACTTTCTATAGTAGCAATATTGTAATATTGTAATATCTATTCCAGCCTCATCTCGGGTAACGCAGGACTCAAATGTCGCGTGATTGTTCAACTGCTTTTTATYTTTAGGTATTCTGCCCACGGTTTCCGCGAGCTACCACAGCCACAAAGTCAAAATTGCCTATATCGTAAAAATGTKTGAAAACAAAAATGAGTTTTGGGGTTATAATTTAAAGTTAGGGTTAGGTATAAGGTTAGCAGTGGGGTTAGGGTTAAAGTCACATTTTAAGAAAATACATTATAGAAATAGGCGGGGTTCATGACTTTGTGGCTGTGGTAACTAGTCTCTGCCCACGAAAAAAACTGCCATAAAAGACTATAGAAGTAAATCCATGGCTATTCAAATGAATGCTAGTCCTTCATCCTTCACACAGGTCACAGTCATCACATGTAGTCATACTCTCCTACCATGGACATCAAAGGCTACATTTTGTTGCTTCTTCTATTCATAACAGTGACACGTAGCTATGTCATATAACATTGATGTCAGATACTTTTACAGATATTATCTGAGATGTCAGATATCCATATCCTGACCTATCCAATTCAACTCATCCGTGGCCAACCCTCTCCTTTCCAGTGGTACTTCCGTTTCTGCGCAGTAAATTGAATTCACTCAAATTCTGAAATTATACTGAGTTTCAGCAGCAGCGACTGCTGATGATGTCCCCGTAGCCTACATTGTCGGTGTAAATCTGGGCAGCTATGAGTAGAACTATCGACGCTGTTGTGTCCCTGACCCAAACAAATACAATACCTGCCGACATCTCCGGACAGATGTTAGATCTAGACGAGGACGACGATTTAGAAGTTTTCAGCAAGGTAAAAYCAACACTAGCCTACTAATGTGGAACGTACAGGGAAGTTTAGAAACTGAGTTGGCGCAGGGGGTTGAATGCGATATTTCTGTGCTACGTGGATAGCCTACATTTGACACTCAGTGGTGAGTTAATCGTTCAGGGAAGGTTGTATTGCTTTTGTAAATCCAATGAAGTTTAGGCAGGAAAGTGCATTGTTAGGGTGCTTTCCACTTGGATAGTCTAAAATGTATCTCTTACCAGTTTAAATCACTGTATTTTACGTAGTCTACATCAATGCACCCCGACTGCATCTTAAAAGTATATTTTATATCAGACATTGGCTCGAAACAGTATTACCCTTTTGAATTCTCTGCTGATGTTAGTTGTGTTTTTGTCAGTTTCAAAGGTCACTCGATCAGGCGCTGTCATGCAAATATCATTAGGACTAATGCCGCGTTCAAAAAACTATGAACTCGTAATAATACGAGGTCAAATCATGACGTGTGATCTTTAGCTCGGAAAGTCGGAACTCTAAAAGAGGCCCGAGTTCCCGAGTTGGATCACTGTTGAAATACATTTTTCCCAGGCGGAACTGTGTGCCTATTTGTCTGGTCTATTTATTTTACACCTATGTAAAAGACTGAAGAATGCGTGATCAAGAAATATAGAAAGTGGTTGCTTCGCGATGTATCTCTACCTGAAAATACATGATCGAAGTGATTGATAAATCGTATTCAGCAGTCCTAAAAGTATGCCTTATTTACTTTGAAGAACTAATAAAATAGTGATTTTTATCAGACAGAATAGGCAGCAGCTCTATAGCGARGAGATGATGACTTGGAATTAAATAAGTKATWAAAAAAAATWGTAATATACACAACAACCTGAAATATTTTATTAAAGTAATGTGAATAAATTATGGTTTATAAGTAATACACAGTAATGGGCAGTCACTACCATCATGGGACTTTTATGAATTGTTTTATTCTGTGTTACAGCATTCAACCTTCATAATGCATAGTGCATTTAATGTTAAAAAAGTTATTATTTTGTAATAGAACTGAAACCGAACCAACTTTTTGAACTCCCATGTGGCGCAGCAGTCTAATGCACTGCATCTCTTTGCTAGAGGTGTCACTACAGACCATGGTTCGATTCCAGGCTGTATCATAACCTGTCGTAATTGGGAGTCCCATAGGGCAGCGCACAATTGGCACAGTGTTCTCCGTGTTAGGGTTTGGCTGGTGTAGGCAGTCATCAATTTGTTCTTAAGTGGTTTGGATTTGGCAGAACAAATTGATAAGGGAACACTCATTTGGGGCGGCAGGTAGCCTAGTGG
The DNA here is from genome assembly GCF_002910315.2 of Salvelinus sp. IW2-2015. Lineage (NCBI taxonomy): Eukaryota > Metazoa > Chordata > Actinopteri > Salmoniformes > Salmonidae > Salvelinus > Salvelinus sp. IW2-2015. The sequence goes on from NC_036854.1 coordinate 38,548,988, forward strand.
TAAGAGCGTTGGGCCAGTAACCGAAAGGTTGCTGGATCGAATCCCTGAGCTGACAAGGTAAAAATCTGTGATTCTGCCCCGGAACAAGGCAGTTAACCCACTGTTCCCCGGTAGGCTGTCATTGTAAATAAGAATGTTCTTAACTGACTTGCCTAGTTAAATAAAGGTTACTTTTTTTTTTTTTTTTACCTCTCAGCGATTACCCAGATTTTAGCAAAAATGCAGAGAAGCATATTTTGTTTCTTAAAAAAAGAACCACCGGTCAGAGAGCTCAAGAGGTATGCTTAGATGTGCAGAAAAGTAAAAAAAAAAAAAAAATCGAATTAAGCATAATGATTATGACTATATTGCAGGAAAAGGGTGTTTGAAAAAAGGTGTTTGAAAAAAGCAAAATTCTCCAATTTACAGACGTGGGCCTAGAATAGAGGTCGACCGATTATGATTTTTCAACGCCGATACCGATTATTGGAGGACCAAAAAAACTGATAGATTAAATCGGCCAATTAAAAAATATATATATTTGTAATAATGACAATTACAACAACACTGAATTAACACTTATTTTAACTTAAAATAATACATCAATAAAATACATTTTGTCTAAAATAAATAATGAAACATGTTCAATTTGGTTTTAATAATGCAAAAACAAAGTGTTGGAGAAGAAAGTAAAAGTGCAATATGTGCCATGTAAAAAAGCTAACGTTTAAGTTACTTGCTCAGAACATGAGAACGTATGAAAGCTGGTGGTTCCTTTTTAACATGAGTATTCAATATTCCCAGGTAAGAAGTTTTAGGTTGTAGTTATTATAGGACTATTTCTCTCTCTACCATTTGTATTTCATATATCTTAGAACATCCAATAGTCAAATAGGTGCCAGCCTAATCTCGGGAGTTGATAGGCTTGAAGTCATAAACAGCGCAATGCTTGAAGCACAGCGAAGAGCTGCTGGCAAATGCACGAAAGTGRTGTTTGAATGAATGCTTACGAGCCTGCTGCTGCCTACCACCACTCAGTCAGACTGCTRTATCAAATCATAGACTTAATTATAATAACACACAGAAATACGAGCCTTAGGTCGTAATATGGTCAAATCCGGAAACAATCAGTTTGAAAACAAAATGTTTATTCTTTCAGTGAAATACGGAACCGTTCCATATTTTATCTAACGGGTGGCATCCATAAATCTAACTATTGCTGTTACATTGCACAACCTTCAATGTTATGTCATAATTAGGTAAAATTCTGGCAAATGAATTACGGTCTTTGTTAGGAAGAAATGGTCTTCACACAGTTCGCAACGAGCCAGGCGGCCCAAACTGCTGCATATACCCTMACTCTGCTTGCACAGAACGCAAGAAAAGTGACAATTTCCCTAGTTAAAAGAAATTCATGTTAGCAGGCAATATTAACTAAATATGCAGGTTTAAAAATATATACTTGTGTATTGATTTTAAGAAAGGCATTGATGTTTATGGTTAGGTACACAGTGCTTTTTTCACTAATGTTTGTTAAATCACCRGTTTGGCGAAGTAGGCTGTGATTCAATGACAAATTAACAGGCACCACATTGATTATATGCAACGCAGGACAAGCTAGATAAACTAGTAATATCATCAACCATGTGTAGTTAACTAGTGATTATGTGAACATTGATTGTTTTTTATAAGATAAGTTTAATGCTAGCTAGCACCTTACCATGGCTCCTTGCTGCACTCGCATAACAGGTAGTCAGCCTGCCATGCAGTCTCCTCGTGGAGCGCAATGTAATCGGCCATAATCGGTGTCCAAAAATGCTGATTACCGATTGTTATGAAAACTTGAAATCGGCCCTAATTGGCCATTCCAATTAATTGGTCGACCTCTAGCCTAGACTCCCTCCGGATCACCCCCCCCAGTTATCCTCACTTTTGTGCCCCCTCAGATTGTTGGGCTGCATGATGCCCCTGTTGTCTAATGTAGCAATATTTTTGATACTCTTGTCACATTTTGTTGCCAAATCTGACTGTTGCATGATCATTGCTGGATGAAAGTTGTGGCCGCCAAGATCACACAACTAAGTTAACAGGGTTTTTGAAGTTCATCTGTCAGACTAGCAGAATAATCAGACACATTTTGCAATGAACTTTCTGCCTTGCAGCAAGAAAGCCACTCATGGTGCCAACTAAGAAATTCCATGAGGCGACAGGGAATCAAATCAAGTGCATATTTGATCTAAATCGAATTTAATGTTTATTTATAGCTTATTCTTTTTGGAACATCACAGAGAAAGCAGTTAAGAATTACATCGTTGTTGTTTCAGCTTGTGCTGTCCCCATTGTTTTGCAGTGCGCATCGCAGCCAGGGGAGTAGCCTAGGCAGCAGGCTATGCATTCTGCTGACCACAGTAGCCTCTCAGTTCAGTGTTATTACAGGAAGCGTCATGAAAGGACAATGATAAAAGCGTGTCGTGCTGCTGCCTGTGAACAATGGCACATCAGTTCAAGTCCGCTGAAACGTTTGCATGTTGTACATGGCCTGTCTATGATTTGAATATGACAGCGACATTACCACTGGTTGTTGACCTCGGATTGTGGAAAGACAAATCATTTGCAAATGATGCCATATTTCTTGACAAAGTTCAAGGACCATTAAATAAAACTGACAGTTGAAAGTTCCTTATCAGACATCACAAACAAACTCGGTAGGATAGTCTACAGGTAGGTAGGATAGTCTACAGGTAGGTAGGACTGTTAGCCATTTTATAGGATCTGAGGACATCCGATGATAAATGCATTAAACTTACCTGACCCATCAAATGTGATGAATGCACAAATTGTAACAAATTATATGTTTACTTGTCCCGGACCTGATGTTTTGACCCCTCTTTCTCTTCCGCTCTCTGACCTGCTGTCTCGACCTGTGAATTGTCGGCTATGAAAAGCCAACTGACATTTACTCCTGAGGTGCTGACCTGTTGCACCCTGTATAAACACCATGAATATTATTTGACCCTGCTGGTCATCTATGAACGTTTMAACATCTTGAGGAACAATCTGGCCTAAATGGCCATGTACTCTAATCTCCACCCGCCACTGCCAGAAGAGGACTGGCCACCCCTCAGCCTAGCTCCTGTCTGGGTTTCTCTCTAGGTTCCTGCCTTTCTCTGTAGTTTTTCCCAGCCACTGTGCTTCTACCTCTGCATTGCTTACTCTTAGGGGTTTTAGGGTTTCTGTATAAGCACTTTGTGACAACTATTGACGTGAAAAGGGCTTTATAAAATACATTGAGAATGGTTGACCAAGCAGGCAATGAGAGAACTGAGTAGGGTGATAAGGGTTTTATTTTCTACTGAGTAAGAGAAATAAAAAAAACAGTGCATAAAGAGGGTACTTAAAGGTCTATAAATGAATTAAAGTAAAACTGTTCGAACACCTCAAATCAAAGTTTGTCACGTGCGCCGAATATACAACAGGTGTAGAACTTACAGTGAAATGCTTACTTACAGGCTCTAACCAATAGTGCAAAAAAGGTATTAGGTGAACAATAAGTAAAAAAAACAGTGAAAAACAGTAGCAAGGCTATATACAGTAGCGAGGCTATAAAAGTAGCGAGGCTACATACAGACACCGGTTAGTCAGGCTGATTGAGGTAGTATGTACATGTTAGATATGGTTAAAGTGACTATACATATAAGATGAACAGAGGGTAGCAGTAGCGTAAAAGGGTTGGCGGGTGGCGGGTGGCGGGACACAATGCAGATAGCCCGGTTAGCCAATGTGTGGGAGCACTGGTTGGTCGGCCCAATTGAGGTAGCTTGTACATATGTACATGAATGTGTAGTTAAAGTGACTATGCATATATGATAAACAGAGTAGCAGCTGCTAAGAGGGTTGGGGGGGCACACAATGCAAATGGTCCGGGTAGCCATTTGATTACCTGTTCAGGAGTCTTATGGCTTGGGGGTAAAAACTGTTGAGAAGCCTTTGTCCTAGACTTGGCACTCCGGTACTGCTTGCTGTGCGGTAGAGAGAACAGTCTGACTGGGGTGGCTGGGGTCTTTGACAAGTTTTATGGCCTTCCTCTGACACCGCCTGGTGTAGGTTTTAAACAAACTAGAATGTCCAAAAGAGGCACGACAAAGCCTATTCCCTCTCAGGAAACTAAAGATGGCAGGCAGCAGGTCCTGGATGGCAGGCAGCTTAGCCCCAGTGATGTACTGGCTGTGCGCACTACCCTCTGTAGTGCCTTGCGGTCGGAGGGCGAGCAATTGCCGTACCACGCAGTGATGCAACCAGTCAGGATGCTCTCGATGTTGCAGCTGTAGAACCTTTTGAGGATTCCAGGACCCATGCCAAATCTTTAGTTTCCTGAGATGGAATGGCTTTGTCGTGCCCTCTTTGGACCATTCTAGTTTGTGTGTGATGTGGACACCAAGGAACTTGAAGCTCTCATACTGCTCCACTACAGCCCTGTCGATGAGAATGGGGGCGTGCTCGGTCCTCCTTTTCCTGTAGTCCACAATCATCTCCTTAGTCTTTGTTACGTTGAGGGATAGGTTGTTATTCTGGCACCACCCGGCCAGGTCTCTGACCTCCTCCCTATAGGCTGTCTCGTCGTTGTCAGGCCTACCACTGTGTGTCGTCTGCAAACTTAATGATGGTGTTGGAGTCGTGCCTGGCCATGCAGTTGTGGGTGAACAGGGAGTACAGGAGGGGACTGAGCAACACCCTGGGGGGCTCCAGTGTTGAGGATCAACGCAGCAGATGTGTTGCTACCTACCCTCACCACCTGAGGGCGGCCTGTCAGGGGAAGTCCAGGATCCAGTTGCAGAGGGAGGTGTTTAGTTCCAGGATCCTTAGCTTAGTGATGAGCTTTGAGGGTACTATGGTGTTGAACGCTGAGCTGTAGTCAATGAATAGCGTTCTCACATAAGTGTTCCTTTTGTCCAGGTYGGAAAGGGCAGTGTGGAGTGCAATAGAGATTGCATCATCTGTGGATCTGTTTGGGTGGTATGCAAATTGGAGTGGGTCTAGTGTTTCTGGGATAATGGTGTTGATGTGAGCCATGACCAGCCTTTCAAAGCACTTCATGGCTACGGACGTGAGTGCTACGGGTCTGTAGTCATTTAGGCAGGTTGCCTTGTTGGTATTACAGTTGGCATTACAGACCCAATTGGGGACATGTTGAAAATGTCAGTGAAGACACCTGCCAGTTGGTCAGCACATGCCCGGCGCACACGTCCTGGTAATCCGTCTGGCCCCGCAGCCTTGTGTATGTTGACCTGTTTAACTTCTTATGGCTGCAATCCTGTTAACGGGATCGACATGACAACAGCCAGTGAAAGTGCAGGGCGCCAAATTCAAACAACAGAAATCTCATAATTAAAATTCCTCAAACATACATGTATCTTATACCATTTTAAAGGTAATCTTGTTGTTAATCCCACCAAAGTGTCCGATTTCAAATAGGCTTTTCAGCAAAAGCACCACAAACGATTATGTTAGGTCACCACCAACTCACAGAAAGATTCAGCCATTTTTCCAGCCAAAGAGAGGAGTCACAAAAAGCACAAATTAAGCACAAGCAAATTAATCACTAACCTTTGATGATCTTCATCAGATGACACTCATAGGACTTCATGTTACACAATACATATGTCTTGTTCGATTAAGTTCATATCTATATCCAAAAACCTCAGTTTACATTGGCGCCATGTTCAGAAATGCCTCCAAAATATCCGGAGAAATTGCAGAGAGCCCCGTCAAATAACAGAAATACTCATCATAAACTTTGATGAAAGATACATGTTTTACATAGAATTAAAGATACACTTGTTCTTAATGCAACCGCTGTGTCAGATTTCAAAAAGCTTTACGGCAAAACACAATATTCAATAATCTGAGAACAGCGTTCAGCCACAAAAGCAGCCATACAGTTACTCGCCAAATTGTGCATTCAACAAAACTCATAAAAAGCATTATAAATCTTCACTTACCTTTGCTGATCTTCGTCGGAATGCACTCCCAGGACTCCCACTTCCACAAGAAATGTTCATTTTTTTCGGTAATGTCCATCATTTATGTCCAAATAGCTATTTTTGTAATGTGTTTGGTAAACCAATCCAACGTCAGGGAAGCGCGTTCACTAAAACCTGACAAAATGTCCAAAAGTTCCGTAACAGTCTGTAGAAACATGTCAAACGATGTATTGATTCAATCTTTAGAATGTTTTTAACATAAATCTTGAATAACGTTCCAACCGGAGAATTACATTGACTTCAGATGAGCGAAGGAACAGAGCTCCCTCTCATGTGAACGCGCATGGTCAAAGAATGGTCAGGTCATGGCAGACCTGACTAATTCCCCTCTCATTCGGCCCCCCCCCCCCCTTCACAGTAGAGGCATCAGACAAGGTTCTACAGACTGTTGACATCTAGTGGAAGCCGTAGGAAGTGCAAACTCATCCATATCTCGCTGTGATTTCAATGGGATCTTGGTTGAAAATCGACCAGCCTCAGAATTTCCACTTCCTGTTTGGATTTTTTCTCAGGTTTTTGCCTGCCATATGAGTTCTGTTWTACTCACAGACATAATTCAAACAGTTTTAGAAACTTCAGTGTTTTCTATACAATACTAATAATACTATGCATATATTAGCAACTATGACTGAGGAGTAGGCTGTTTACTCTGAGCACCTCTGTGCACCTTTCATCCAAGCTACTCAATACTGCTCAATACTGCAATACTGCTCAATAAAACTCTCATATGCAGATAACATCTATGCTGGCTGGGTAGCATACAGGTTTTTAGCAAATGTTCGAAAAAGGCCCCTTCACAAAAGATATTGTGTCAAATCCAGTGCTCTAAGAAGTTAAACGTCTTACTCACGTCGGCTATGGAGAGTGTGATCACACAGTCGTCCGAACAGCTGATGCTCTCATGCATGCCTCAGTGTTGCTTTCCTCGAAGCGAGCATAGAAGTGATTTAGCTCGTCTGATAGGCTCGTGTCACTGGGCAGGTCACGGCTGTGCGTCCCTTTGTAGTCTGTAATAGATTTCAAGCCCTACCACATAAGATGAGCGTCGGAGCCGGTGTAGTATGATTCAATGTTAGCCCTGTATTGATGCTTTGCCTGTTTGATGGTTCATCACAGGGCGTAGCAAGATTTCTTGTAAGCTTCCGGGTTAGAGTCCTGCACCTTGAATGCGGCAGCTCTACCCTTTAGCTCAGTGCGAATGTTGCCTGTAATCCATGGTTTCTGGTTGGGTATGTACGTACAGTCACTGTGGGGACGATGTCCTCGATGCACTTATTGATAAAGCCAGTCTGATGTGGTGTACTCCTCAATTCCATTGGAAGAATCCCGGAACATGTTCCAGTCTGTGATAGCAAAACAGTGCTGTAATTTAGCATCTGCTTCATCTGACCACTTTTTATAGACCGAGTCACTGGTGGTTCCTGCTTTAATTTTAGCTTGTAAGCAGGAATCAGGAGGATAGAGTTGTGGTCGGATTTACCAAATGGAGGGCGAGGGAGAGCTTGTACGCATCTCTGTGTGTGGAGTACAGGTGATCTATAATTTTTTTCCCTCTAGTTGCACATTTAACATGTTGATTGAAATTTGGTAGAACTGATTTTTGGTGAGTTGGTAGAACTGGCTCTTGGTGAGTTGTTTGCTTATTTCCTTAGACCACACRCAGTCAGCTGTATTAGTGCCAGCATCTGTCTGTGGTGGTAAATAAACAGCCACGAAAAGTATAGCTGAAAACTCTCTAGGCAAGTAGTGTGGCCTGCAATTTATCACAATATACTCTACAACAGGCGAGCAAAATCTAGAGACTTCCTTAGATTTRGTGCATCAGCTGTTGTTTACAAATATGCACAGACCACCCCCCCCTCGTCTTACCGGAGTGTGCTGTTCTATCTTGCCGGTGCAGCGTATATCCCGCGAGCTGAATATCCATGTCGTCATTCAGCCACGATTCCATGAAACATAGGATATTACAGTTGATGTCCCGTTGGCAGGATATTCGTGATCGTACCTCGTCTAATTTTTTGTCCAATGATTGCACGTTGGCGAGTAATATTGACGGTAACGGCAGCTTTCCCACTCGCCTTCTGCGGATCCTCACGAGGCATCCCGTTCTGTGTCCTCTGTACCTGCGTTTCTTCCTCTTGCAAATAACGGGGATGTTGGCCCTGTCGGGMGTTTGGAGAATGTCCTGTGCGTCTTGCTTGTTGAAGAAAGAAATCTTTGTCTAATCCGAGGTGAGTGATRGCTGTCCTGATATCCAGAAGCTCTTTTTTGCCGTAAGATACGGTTGCAGAAACATTATGTACAAAATAAGTTACAAATAACACGGAAAGAAAAACACATAGTAGCACAATTGGTTGGGCGCCCGTAAAACTGCTGCCATTTCTTCCCCCGCCATTTTATCTCAAACATAGATAAATGTGTGAGGTCTGCATGGCAGAACAGGCTCAACTCACAGGTTTAACTCGAGCCATAATGTTAGAGCACAGAATATACAGGGAGGGCCAGTTCCAAATATCTGAGGCAGGTAGGCTACAAAGATGCAAATAAACGATCAAGGATCTGTTCTTAAATGTTTTAGCATAAACCAGATTTTAAGCATATTTATTATTATGATATGTTTTAAATATATGCATTTTGAATAGAAAATTRGAGCATAATGTTTTAAACTGGGGAACTCCATTTCCCCTATGCTGGACGGAGGTGGTATCACCTAACACGCCCCTCCATTTCAGGATAATAGGACTTGCCAATTAGCGYCATGCTCTCTAACAAGTGCACCTGGCCTCTGTGCTGCAGACAAGGCACCAGAAAAGAGCTGCAAACACTCAAATGGTAAAACTTAGAAGTAATTGTTAGAATTAATATATGCAGCAATTCAATAAAGGTGTGTCTTTGATATTTGAAATGGAAACAACATGTTGGGTCATTATTTGATTGGACACTAAATGTTTGGTGCAAGTTAATGTTAAAGTGCAAGGGAAAGGGCTTTTTAGCTGTGAAGGTACATGTGGTCGTCACATCACAAGATGGTGTTGTGTAACAGTCTCTTACACGATGTACTGCGTTTTGGTTCTGGGTTTCTCCTCCAGATTATCTAAATCACTTCTGCCCTTCATGATTTGCTTTTCTAGGATTCGACTCTTGCAGACGGGAATATGTTCAACGCCTCAATGCAYACATCCCCAGGCTCCATGGTCAACCAGTGTAAGTTTGAGGAGGACGAGGAGGGTGACTCTAAAGACATCTTCATTACTGTGGACAACCCAGAGAGTCATGTGACTGCCATTGAGACCTTCATCACCTACAGAGTTCTGACCAAGGTGAGGGGGGTGTGTAATGTACTGTATGTCTTCTAGAAATGGAATTGCATCGATTGTACAGTATTTACTAGACTGTGTATTTGCCAATAGAATTGAGTTAATCTGGTCTTCACTGTGTTTCTCTCTCTCTCTCTCTCTGCCTGCCTCAGACCACACGGAGTGAGTTTGACAACTCTGAGTACGAAGTCCGCAGGCGCTACCAAGACTTCCTCTGGCTCAAAGGGAAACTGGAGGAGGCCCACTCAACTCTCATTGTTCATGTATGTAGTGTCTGACCTGTGAAGGAATTGAGAATTTGGTTAAACTCCATACTATCGATGCACTGTACATATTTCTGAGCTCCGTTTTAATCTTCCTTCCTGTCCTCAGCCTCTGCCAGAGAAGTTTGTGGTGAAGGGGATGGTGGAGAGGTTCAATGGTGATTTCATCGCGACACGGAGGAAAGCTCTCCACAAGTTCCTTAATCGTATTGCTGATCACCCCATTCTGTCCTGCAGCGAAGACTTCAAAGTCTTCCTTAGTGCTCAGGCCTGGGTAAGCAAGCATATACCAACCGCATACATAAACGTGCACCAAACACATAATCCATAAAAGCTTTCAGAGCACACGAAAGACAGATGTTACGCAGTCCGACTACACACACACCTGCTACGTCAAGCTAGTCTAACMTGCACATGGTATAGTCACGCTGCCCTACCACTAAACCTTCTTAGCATACTAGTTTAATGCCTAGACTTTAACTCTGAATGAATGCCTCCCTTGTGTCCCAGTGTCATGTTATCAGTTTACGGGTTAGTTTATACATTTTGTTGTACCATTTTTAAAAAAACAACAAAAAAATTAAGCACACAACTTGAAAAAGACATACACACACATGAGTAAAATCATGGWGGATAACACACAATACAGTCTGGGACTTACTCCCATTGTGGTCTTCTTGTAACAAGATGGCTAGGCAAGATCCAACACGGTTGAACACAGTGACAGCGAGATAATAAAACAAAAATATCTATCTCATTGCAGTTACATCATAGAACAGGGATACCACCACTGGATTGTATTCATATGGGCACAGAAGACATCAAACAGTTTTTTAAACTTTATTTTCAAAGCTGCCCAGAGAGGATGTTTTTATGGGCAGAGGCAACTCATTCCACTCRAAGGCTCCAGTATACAAGAAAGTAGCTTTCCAAGCACACCTGATCTGGTGCTGTGATTGTGTGTATCCCTAACACGGGGAAAGTAATCAGTTAGATGTCTGGGCGCTGTTCTTAAGACAATCAAGTTTAGCCAACACATATTATACTCTTATGTCAGGACATAACATTAGGCCTTGGCCTCAATGAGAACAGGGKTACCACCACTGGATTGTAGTTTAGGTTGAAGGGTGTTTTTCCTCTGATCAGGCATTTGGTGTGCTGTTTGAGTTTGTGGAACATAACATTTAATKCAAGGTCAATGTGACATGGAAGCCATTTCTGTAGCTTGATGACAGTGGAATGTTCTAGTCTAGAGCACATGTTATTGTTACAATGAAAGGACAGGATACAGTATCTGTCTCTGACATACATCATTTGTCTATCAATATTATATCTATCAATATTATGTACATCTCACTCCTTCCAATGTAAAGCATAAGTAAGATCAAGGAATATAATTAGCTGAAATCTGCCATACTACAGGATGGGACTTTGTCACTGATCATTGTTTTTTCTTAAGCCTWTATTTGACACTTGTTTGTGTTGGCGTGTGCATGCTTGTCTGTCCCTGTAGGAGCTGACAACCTATAAGAAGCAAGGACCGGGGTTCCTGAGCAGGATGGGGGAAACGGTGCGAGCGGTGGCTAACTCAGTCAGAGGGGTGAAGAACCGGCCAGAGGAGTTCACCGCCATCCAGGAGTACGTAGAGGATTTCAGCAACAAGATCAGCTCCCTGGACAAAGTCACCCAGAGGATCGTCAAAGAACAGAAAGGTAAGACCACATATAAACATACCAACTATAAACATACCAACTAACTKGTTTATACTATTATGGGTACGCACACTGAATTACATGTGAATGTAGTGTTTTCAATCAGACTTGTAAATCGCTCCATTTCAAACAGAGAATGATAGAGGACTCTTGATCTTTGTATCTGTCCCATTATGGTGTCTGTGACCGCACGGGCAGTGACATTGAGGCAATCTCTATTTTGAAGTTGTACATTTTCTTCTACTTCTGTGAGTTGGTAAAAAACTGAAATGGTGCATACTGCCACCTGGAGTGTGTATGAACAGGTATAAAGCCAAGCGTGGCTATTTACAGCCACCTCCAGTTATGGAATATTTGCTCATTGTCATCCTTCATTAACCCATAGGAAGTTCCACCCAGTTGACTACTTCAAAATGGTGAAAGTCATCAATGCCACTGCCCATGCTAAAACAGAGTCCTCTATCTCTAGGGTCTCTAAGGACCTGGAGGAGCTGAAGGGTAGGGCATTGTGGGTAGGGTAGTTGACAGTACATATCCCTGTTCATGTCTCAGAGTACCTGGAGGAGCTAAAGGAGTACGGGCCCACCTACACCCTGTGGTCGGGCTCGGAGGAGGAGCTAGCAGAGCAGTTAAAAGGTGTAGCCGGCTGCATAGAGAGGTGCTGTAAAGAGACAGAGGAACAGGTCGGCCATCTCTCAGACACCCTGGTGCCTGTTTTACACGAGTATGTCCTGTGTGCTGAGACACTCAAGGTAAGTCAGCTCCTCTGGCGTAAGAGACTAATTAATGGAAGTCGTTTAACCAGCTGTTAAGTGGCGTTTAGATGTCATTAAGAGGCCAAATGACAGCCCAGCACTGTGCAGTACTTGCTAAACCTGTAATGTTGATGAAAAATGAAAGGCTTTGACTTAACTTGCCCCCATCACCCACACATATTTACGTAGTCTACGTACACAAACATACCTACTGTGTACATAATATCAAGCCTAATGCATCTTTTTGTTGGATTTTCAGGAATAAGCCATGATCACCCCTAGATCATTTTATTTTCCTTTTTTCTAGGCAGTATTGAGACGGAGGGATAACATTCAGGCTGAATTTGAGGCCAAGAATGAAACTCTGGCCACCAAGAAAGTTGACAGAGATGCAGTAAGTGCAATATTGACTTTTTAGAAATGTAAGTAATTTAGCAGACGCTCTTATCCAGAGCAACTTTGTTAGTTATCTTAAGATGTATACACTAAGTGGGACAACCACATCTCAGTCATAGTAAGTATGTTTTTCCTCACAGTAACTATTAGCAAAATCAGTGCTGGGGGGGATTCGAGTGTTAGTTTAGGAAAGGTACGTTTTTATTCTATAATATCTTATATGTACCTTCTATAAGCCATCAGGCGGTCTACCTGATGCTTCAGTGCAATTTCCCAGAGATTAGGAGCAATAAAGCTGTGCTGCGTGAACTGCCTCCTCGTCACCTCTCATTTTAAATCAAGCTGTCTTAAGCCAGAGGAGGAGCTTTGGCGATATTGGAAAAGGCCTCCTCTGAGGATTATCTAAATATCTCGGGATAGTTCAGGATGTCCCTCTTGAGCTCCTGGCACACTTCAGGAAACTGGGTGGTAAATATTGTCTAATAAAGCCTTGATAATCGTTGCGTAATGAAAACTCCCACATCTATTGACGTCTTACATCGAAATGCCACTGACTGGTGGTAAGATCTGAGATGGATGGAGAATAAAGAACAGAAYGGGTGTGGACAGAACTGTTAAGGATTTTTGCTGTTCCAGTCCTGTGGGTGTCCCTGGTTCCCTCCTAGCTTAGCAGTGACCTTTTTACCCTGAGATTTTAATTAGAGAGCTGGCTAAGAAATCACCTATGGATTTCCAACAAAGCACTGTAATAGTGTGTGTGAAACAATGGGATCTAGAGTTCTAGAACAATGAAGGACTGTGAGGATAAGGTTTACAGTACTTTGTGAATGAGTCAGAATGTCAAACTTACTGTATGCTTTTGTTGCAGGTCCCAGTGTTTTACCTAATAAACACAATAACTGAGTTGGAGCTCTATCATGTAGTTTCACCMGAAAAGGCTATATGCAAAATAAGATTAGGCTACGTTCATGTGACAGTCTGACGTAGTATGCCACCCATAGTATGTCATATAAACAACTAGGCATATACAACATATGTTGACAACTTGAACTTTTTCTGTCATTATGTATAAGATAGTCGAAATGAGACGGGGTCTATTAGTGCGGTCATCATCTAGTACTTTACTGTTCTTATGCCACTGCTTATTAGCAGATCTGGGATCAGCTTCCCCAATCCTAACCTTGTKATTTTCTCAGCTAAAATGTTAAAGATGCTGATCTTGCTTCAGTTAAGGGCAACTTCACCATGCGGACATGAGCATTCATTCCTGTTCCTGTTGTTGTGGCTTTTGCCCTCTGACCTCTGTGACATCCTGACCTTCCTGTGATGTGACTGGAGGAGTCTAGTGATCTAGGTTTTGTGTGGGGGAGCCTGCTGGGTAAAAACCCTGAAGAAGCCAGACATCAGAGGCAGGAGAGACTTGATGGGGAGATTGAAGAGGTACAGCGGACTGTAGGGCATGCCAACATGCAACTGTACTACACATTATGGGCTCACCAGCTTCTGCTTAACTTGGCTTTGTGTGGAGCTTTTAGCTTTCCCTTTGCTGAATGGATATGGTTGAGATGTTAGCTATTTCAAAATGAGCAAAAATATGACACTAAAGTCAAATAAGCGAATTATTAACACAATTTAATTATTAACACAACTTAAAATGCTACCAACTATCGACTTGTCCATTCAAGCAAGCAGTGGTTGAGCAAGTCTCACCTTTTTCTAACAGCTTGTTTGTGCTGTACATAGTTCCCTGGACAGTAGTTCTAGGTTATCCTGACCCTAACCTCTAACACGTTGGCTGGGTTCGTTGGATGCTGTTTCTGGCCTAACTCATAGATAGTGCATTTAACACGGACTGGCTGTGGTTTGAAGCAGGATGCCATATTTCCATTTCCCAGCACAACAGGTCTGGAGAGAGGATGTATCGTGCTCTTCTCAAAGCCTTGCCAAGGTGCATGAAACGGGGAAACGGCTGGACATAAAATTGTAATCTATTTGAACCAATAGATGGCAGTGATGCTTCAGTCAAGAAACAAAACACAGAAAAAAAAATGAAACGTCTTCTGTCAATTGTTCACTTTCCACCCAACTTATAATGATTTGAGAAGGGTAATCTGTTGAGTTGTAATTATGGAAAAGGTTAACATAAGCGTGTGTGTGTGCGCGACCCTGTGTGTGTGTGCGCGACCCTGTGTGTGTGTGCGCGACCCTGTGTGTGTGTGCGCGACCCTGTGCGTGCGACCCTGTGTGTGCGCGTGCGTGCGACCCTGTGTGTGACCCTGTGTGTGCGCGCATGACCCTGTGTGTGACCCTGTTCCTAATGATGTGTCCACATTGCCACCTGGGAGATAAATGCTGGTCCAGACATACTGAGACCGGGGTTACAGGCTTAGCTGCTATCTCCCCAACCTCCCTCGTTACACCTGACAAGCTCTCCTAATCAACACACACACCCCCCGTAAAGTCTCGCATCGATCCCCTCTTAACAGGACCAGAGCAGGAGTGCCAACGCCGCACAACCCTTATCAGCTCCACCTGTCAATATCCACCTAGTCTCAAATGGAGCCATGCATATCTGAGCACTGCTAATTTGACAGCGAGGTCTCCCTCAGGACCCTGTGTCTTCTCCCTGTGTATCTGATTCATTATTCAATCATTTCCTCTGTGTGTGTTTTCTGWTAGACAGTCGTGTGTTTCAGGGCTACGGACTGAGACTGTTGTACTCTAGAGGAAGTGCTTGTTTAGAGGAGAGACTGAGGCATTGGGCTGGTTAGGTAGGACCATGAGAGAACTGATGAATCAATAACACTGCAGTAAACAGGACCATTGAGAGGGATGGCTCTCCAGAGGGGTGTATGTATCACAAAGTAGCAGGAGCAGCAAAGTTGGCCAGCTAACTTTGATAAACATTTACTTGATCACAAAGCATTATTAGCTAACGTGGATAAACATTGATGTATAGTCTACCTTTTGATATGTTTTAAATGTCAACTGTCCAAACTGGATTAGTACGTTAGCCAGCTAACTTTGATAAACATTCACAAGTTTTGATCATTAGGCTATATCACACGTGTGCGCACACAACCATCGGATATGCCAAATAATAAACCACTAGCTTAAAGGTTTTCGTTTATTATGTCAATGAAATGACAAGACAAATGTATTATCATTGGAAAGCCTGATTTGGGAGCTATCCAAGGAGGAKATAATCTCAATTAGCCTTGCCTATGAATCCGATTATAACACTGTTACATTTACTACTACTGCRTCTGCGTGGTGAGACTATTCACTGCTTCCATCAGACCAGAAGCTATTCATCAGCAGTTTTCAGGGGCACGGTGGCTGTGTCCGAATACCCATACTAGCGTACTACATACTTAAACTGCATACTACACTGAAAAATATAAACGCAACATGGAAKAATTTCAAAGATTTTACTGAGTTACAGTTCATGTAAGGAAATCGGTTAATTGAAATAAATTAATTAGGCCCTAATCTATGGATTTCACATGATTGGGAATACAGATATGCATCCCTTGGTCACAGATACCTTAAAGAAAGGTAGGGGCGTGGATCAGAAAACCAGTCAGTATCTGGTGTGACCATCAATTAACTCATGCAGCGCAACACAACTCCTTCGGCATAGAGTTGATCAGGTGGTGGTTTTTTCTCCTGTGGAATGTTTTCCTGCTCCTCTTCAGTGGCTGTGCGAAGTTGCTGGATATTGGTGGGAACTGGAACACGCTGTCGTACACGTCAATCCAGAGCATCCCAAACGTGCACCTGTGTAATGATCATGCTGTTTATTCAGCTCCTTGATATGCCACACCTATCAGGTAGATGGATTATCTGGCAAAGGAGAAATGCTCATTAACAGGGATGTAAACAAATTAGAGAAAAATAACCTTTGTTATTTTAAACTATACTGTTCAAAAATATATATATATTTTTTTTGCATACGCACAAAAAGCTTATTTCTCATTTGTTGCACAAATTTGTAGTGAGCATTTCTCCTTTGCCAAGATAATCCATCCACCTGACAGGTGTGGCATATCAAGAAGTGGGATGGTCTCAATGGGGGTGTTGAGTACTTCTGTCGGTAATAAAGCCATTTTGTGGGGGAAAACTTATTCCGATTGGCTGGGCCTGGCTTCCCCGAGGGTGGGCCTATGCCCTCCAAGGCCCACCCATGGCTGCACCCCTGCGCATTCATGTGAAATCCAAAGTTTAGTGCCTAATGAATTTATTTCAATTGACTGATGTCCTTATGAACTGTTACTCAGTAAAAATCTTTGACATTGTTGCGTTTTTATTTTGTTCAGTATATTTTGGARGTAAGTATGGGTATTCGGACATGGCCACTGTCTTTAAATATAACTGTCCCTGTCACGTGAGGTCTTTGGGTGAAGGTCTTCTTGCTTCAAGTGTTCTGTATGTCCAGGTTGTTGATGTGAAGATGTGGTTGATGTGAAGGGATATTGCACTGTAATATGTCATGTTGGTAGGAGGAGGATGATGATGATGATGATGATGATTGTGTGTGTTAGCTGAAGGAGGAGATTGATAAACTGGAGGACCGTGTGGAATGGGCCAACAACGCTCTGAAGGGGGACTGGGGCCGATGGCAGAGGAGCATGAGAGGAGACCTCAAATCAGCCTTCTTCTCCACCGCAGAGAAGAACGTAGACTACTACGAGAAGGTGAGATACAAGATACTCTGACTGGTTAGCGGGATGGATAGATGGAGGGAGGGAAAGTTGGATTGAGCCACTTGATATGGGAGAAAGAGTTGGATAAGAATAAGAAAGAGAAGCAGGGTTGGGGGTGTGACTGGTATAAGCAGAGTGGGAGTTGGGGGCGATGGAAGAGAATAAGAAAAAGGTAAATTAGAGAAATGGAAAAGCACTTGGAGAGAATGTGAGAGACTAAAACAATTGTGTGTCAGGGAGAGAACTCCCCTGACTGATTCATTTTGGGGAAATGAGACAAATCTACACAACTAAAGTTGTTAGTGGTAATTTACAATGTATCTTTTATAGATATTTTTGGGATGGATTTTAACTAAATCATTCAATGCAGTTTCAGCAGAAATATGGTTCTCTGTGCTGTGTATTTCTAGTCACTGTCTGGACAACTGCCAGTAGAGGGAAGTAGTACTTCATTTTTATTCACACTCACATATTACTGTCAGTTTATAGAGGTTGTCAATGCAGATAATTCCAGAATAAATTGATGCTTCATCTTATGGATATTGTAAATGGTATGTGGACATCAGTTGCGGTCGGTGGCGTTTAAAATGAGGGAGGACGATCGTTTTATTTAATGAGCATGGCCTTATTTCTATTAGCATATTGGATGACTGATTCATATTTCTTTCACCCAGCTCTGTAACATTGATAGGTTTAGGCTACTACGTGATACTCAAATTTTCCTTATACCCATCATGAGGCTGCTACAACCTAGCCTATGAATGAAAGTTTACGATGTAGAGAAATTTGAGTAATCAAGGTGACACATTCAATACCACCTTGCACAATCTTGCCTGCATCTGGCTGATCTAAGGTGTAATCATTAGTCRTACAGTTGCAAACGTTTATCCCCATTTGCTTCCGTTTAAAAAAACGTTTTTAAACAGAATCGGCAGAATGAATCGGCAGAATGAATACACCCCTGATCACACACAAAAGAAACCAGGTCACTTTCATAGCAGCCACATGCGAACAGCATGATCCCTTTGATCGTTGGATAATTCCTTCTCACATCTACACGCTCTCCTCTCACCATTTTCATTCCCTTGTGTTCAGAAGCTGTCTCTTATACACATCTAGATGTGTATAAGAGACAGACACACAGCCTACATCGTTGTCACCATATTAGCTAACGTCAAGTCAACATAGTTGTAGTAGCTAATGCGTTAGTAAAACGGCTAGAATCATGCAGTACAGTTGACAAGCAGTTTAACAGTTACACAATGGCGGGCCTCGGTGGCAATACATTTATAAAACCAGAAGCTTACCTTGGCATGGAAGAGCTCTAGTGTTGGATAGCCATTACCAGCTGGCTAACATCCCCCTCTGTTTGAGCCAGGTGTTTGAGTAGGTTYAACTAGCTAGCTGCATTGGCTAGCTAAGTGAACAAAAAATATATAATAATATAGCTAGCTCTCTTTCTCTTGCATCTCCTTAATTTTTCAGGAATGAATTTGTTCAACTATTGTCTTTCTCTTTGAGTCAACTACTCACCACATGTTATACACTGCAGTGCTAACTAGCTGTAGCTTATGCTTTCAGTACTAGATTAATTTACTGATCCTTTGATTGGGTGGACATGTCAGTTCATGCTGCATGAGCTCTGATAGGTTGGAGGACATCCTCCGGAAGTTGTCATAATTACTGTGTAAGTCTATGGAAACGGGTGAGAACCACGAGCCCACTAGGTTTTGTATTGAAGTCGATGTACTCAGAGGAGGACGGAAATTAGCTGTCATCCAACTACACCATGGTGCTACCCTACAGAGTGCTATTGTCATTGCAACAGTGTGGTTTAATCAATTGTTTGGTGATGTGAATATATTTAGTGTAGTTTTATCTGAAAAGTATCACTTTTTTAATGTTTCACTAAAATATGTTTTATGAAATTCACCGGGGAGGATGGTCCTCCTCTGAGGAGRCTCCACTGGTGGACATTGGTTAGTTGGCAACCCAAGATTTGAACTATCTAAAACAAAGCTAAATGTCAATGATGGTAAGGTTTAGTAATGTTTGTTTATTTGATCTAGCTAAAAGCTGAATTGCCGTATACAGACAATAATAAGGAAAATCAAGAGTGATGGATGAAGAGTTGATTGAAGCAGTTCGGGATGGAGTGYAGGGAGGGACGTCAATATTATCAGTGGAGGGAGCGTCACGTAGCAGGCAGGGGATTCAGATGATCAGTCAGACACGGACAAGTCCAGGAGCCTCGGCTATGAATCTCGCAGTCACCGACGTAATGCCTTTCCATGTATAACCACTTGGCTCAGTTGATATGTAGCTTATCCTCCAATACCTCCGATGGGTATTCAGTACGGAGTCCTCTCATCTCAACCTCGAGCCGTTTTCATGGCAATGTCCCAAACAGTCCCATTCACAGCTAAAACAAACTGGTTTCGCCATCAAGATGATCGGATTGTAATCTAAATATGGTGTTAAACAGTGGATGAGGGGGGGAAAAGTACAATCCTAAAACAATGTTCACACAATGTTCAACATTTACACAAATGATCAACTCCTGGCTGCCGTTACGGCACCATTGTGATAAAAAAAAAAAGAGACATGACAAGTAAAATGTGTAACTATCCTTTTGAACTATCGTTTTTTTAAATTCCCATTTTAGATATGTATTTAAAGCAGACTGTACACAGGGTACATATACAACAGAATGGAAGCAAAAAAGAATGTTCTGTCATTTGAAGGGTAATTTAAATATATCATTGGATTGTTACATGCGTACAATAATGTAACATATCTAGTTAGACCACAGTTGGAGCCTATTCAACCACCACTCCACTCCTCTGGGCCTGATGACCAATGGACAAACTCCACATAGCCCTGGCCTCTTTAAAGAAATCAAATGGAAACAAATACAGCTTAAACCTCTCATGGATAACCAATGCAACTCCATAAGATAAGGGCTTACAGTAGCTATTATAATTACTGTGTGAACACTTTCTCAGACAGTTATTTTGACTACATTGACTAACTATCTCTTTAATGGGTCTGATGCTGCCTGTGAGATCTCAACACACTTGTCATTCATGTTATTTTGTTCCCCTTCAATCCAATTTGCAGTTCTAAATGGTGTGTTGTCAACACACACACCCAGGTTCCCTTGTTTCAATGATACAAATCCAGACATTCTTCTTCATTCCATCATGGATGAATATCCGTCTTCTCCGCTGTTTATGATTACAAAGTTAGCACCCATTGCTATGCATTCCGCTTGACCAACCCCACCTGTGTTCTTCTTGGAGGAGACATAACAGCTGGTGCCAATCTTCCACCATCTGTCCAGACAGGGATTCTCGCAGAACCTAAGCCTGATCTGTAGCTGGTCTCTCTCCGTAGTCGTGGCATTTAGCCTATTCCTGAACTGATCTTTCTCGGTGGTCATCATTTTAAAACTATTCTGTAGCTGGTCTTTGTCTTTAGTCAGGTTGTTGTAACTGGTCTGTAGCTGGTCTCTCTGTAGAGTAATGACCAATGACGCCATAGTAGACACTGGCCTGTGATCCCAGCCAGCAGAAGAGCACACAGCAGCCCCAAGCACACTGCAGCATCTCCAAAGGGTCTCTTCCACCACTGAAATTGTTCTGAATGTTGAGCAACAACTCATTTTCTTGGAATGGGCATGAAGGCTCTTACATTGTCATACATTTGGCCGTCAATGTCTGTATTCTTTATTGCAGTAGGTTCATAGTCTTTTCAATGATTCCGTCTGACATCTTTACAAACTTGTGCTCAACTACAGAAACGTGTACTGTTACTTCAGCTCTACTGTAGGTCTACATGCATGTCATCTCCCTGCCATGCTTCTGTGACTTATTGGAAGTGACACTGTTTTAACTGTCAACCACAGGACTGTGGCTACCACGTGACTCCCATTGGCCTTAGCTTCTAATAGAAACATGTTTGTTTCCCATAGTGCACATTTATTTTAAACTATTATGACGAAACTGAGACTCAGCGATATGATGTTGCCACAAGCAGCGCCACAGACATTGAGATGAGCGCAATGCAAACCTTTTCTCTCACATAGTCGCACAAATGATCTGTGGGATAGCTACGGGACCAAAACAAGTGGAGACGTTTAGCCTTGCGCTTCAGTGGCAGGGCTCCAGACTGCGACCATTTAGTTGCAATTTGCGGCCCTTTGACTTGGCTGTGCGAGTAAAAAAAAATGTATTGGTCTCATCGGTGCGAGATGCACGTTCATTCACCTCACTCAAAACGTTCTATTTATTAGGAGGCTAAAACCATGATTTGGTCAAACAGTAAAGTACAACTCTCAATTTTGAGCTCAATGGCAGCTAGAGCGAGCAAAATGCGCATTGGCCATTGCGAGTGCATAGGCCTCATTGGGTGGTAGGTTACAACATTTGTTTGGACATTACTGTTAGATTAATACATGGCTACTAGCAGTGGGTATTATATTTAAAGTTGGTGATCTAGCTAATGCGTTTTGAGTTTCCCCTTACTCAGGTGCTGAATTAGCCCCAAATAAATTGGCAGGCAAATGAACCTTTTTATTGAATAAATATATACAGTATATATTTTGAATCACAACATAAAGATGATGAAACAACTAATTTCTTCAATACCATCTCAGCATATTGGCCGATAAATCCCAAAAGAATAGTATATTTTTTATTTACACATCAGCAGAGCAGAGAAAAATACTCCACCACCCCTAGCGCTCTGAATTTGAGTGGTTACATTTCTCCAGACCATCCCTCAGCTTTTTACCGAAAAAGCGTCAGGGAGAACACTTTTTGTTGTTGTTTAAACTTCTGATTGCAGCTTTAAGCATTGAAGTTATATTTTAGCAGATAGAACAAAATGGGACCCAGTGAATTTGTACATGCGTCATATTGAAGTTTAGAAGCTAAGGTTGATGGGAGTTGCGTGATGGCTAGAGTCCTAATGGATTGACACTTTCTCATCCACTGTGGTTGACACTGTTGGCATGTTTTGACACCCTCAGCCTTCAAACAGGATTCACATTTCAACTTCCCCTTTCTGACATGCTGCTGATGGCCAATAAGGGGTATAACTCTTCAAAGAGTTATGTACAAGTGTGTGGTAATGTACAATACCAGTCAAAAGTTTGGACAACCTACTCATTTAAGTGTTTTTCTTTATTTTTTACATTGTAGAATAATAGTGAAGACATCAACACTGAAATAACTCATGGAATCATGTAGTAATCAAAAAAAGTGTTAAATATATTTTGATTTGTTTTTCAAAGTAGCTTTGCCTTGATGACAGCTTTGCACACTCTTGAAGTAGGTGTCCAAACGTTTGACTGGTACTGTATGTCTGCATTTTTCTCAGGGGTTCTTCACACCGTGTGAAACCATCTGGCAACTTTGTTTAAAGGGGAACTTAAGGAGATTTTTTGTTGTAAATGCTGGCATGACATGCTTTAGATGGATACGGACACTTTTTAGGTGAAATGGTTTGGTATTGAAAGAAGTACCGCAGCAGCCCATGTTACAATGTTTGATGCTCATATTCATCATGTTAACTATGTAGCACTATGTAGCCTACAATTTAACCTTAAATACATTACAATTATGCACTCTTGTCTGACGCCAGCTATAAACGGAGAACTTGACTCCAAGTGAACAAGCCGACAACTCACCTTAGTGTATTAGAGATGACTTTCTTAGGCCGGTTCCTCTACGATCATCTTAAGGCCGTGGGGTTTTTATTTTGGGGTAAAATGGCTATACATAACAGGCAAAAAAACAAACATTTTGCTGCACGTTTTGTACCATAACTGAGCTATCCATTTTAATAAAAGAAAAGGAAGGTTTCGGGGAAGACCTTGTGTTTTAGTATGTCCGTGGTTATTTTCAATGGGTTTTTTTCACCTCCCTGGGGGCTTCTGAAAATCAGAACGTGACACACTCATCATACTGTTTGAGTCGCCCCAAGGCTGGGCTCAACAAACACAACCCACTTAAGCATAGAGAGAGGGAGGTGGGAGAGAGGGCAGAGAGATTGAGCGAGGGACAGGTGGAGGACATTAGTGTGTTCTGTCTTAATCAGGCCTGTGAGGTCAGCCCAGAGTGTACAGTCAGACTATCTGTTCCAGGTAATTCTGATCGGTAGAGAACACATGTTCTAATGCACCTCAATCCCATGAAAGAAAAAGTTATGGGGGAGGAGTGTACTGTATCATGTGATTCACAATGTAGCATCATTTATGAAGGACAATTCTGCAAGTATTTTTGTTGTTGATGCGACAAAATTTGGGAAACGAATACAGCCATTATCTTGCTCTCTAACAAGGTGCATATATTGAGGCGCAAATGAATTGAAGAGACGACGGTCACACTTTATTTAGCTGGTCCGATTATAAATTATCTACAGATGACATGTATTTAACGTCTACTGAACATCTACAAACCATCTACTTGGGACTATTGAAATAGTCTTACTGAGATGACGATTTGAAAGTAGTTTTTTCTTGGCGGCACATCAGAAGTTTGCTGGAGGCTGGTGTTGTATTTAGTTTTGTGTACTTGTAGGAATACAAGGCAGCATGCTAATTGATCTAGATCCTCTAGACTGAATATGAACATGGCTTCAAGTAACTCATCCTTTAATACCAGGGGTGCAACTTTGGTTTTAGAAGTGGGGGGATTATTATAAAAAATATATAATTATCCAGTCGGATAAACACTCCAAACAGCCTACCCGGCCGCTCGGAGATGTTCGCAAGGTCCGTTGCCTTGTTTTGTATCACATTCCAATTATAAAACTGGGGTGGACAAAAATGCAATTTCAAAATGTGTAGGGTACACGTCCCCAGTGAAAGTTGCACCCCTGATTATTACCCTGCAAGAATGGAGTCTTGTCTAGGCAAGATCCATATCCGATAAGCCCATCGCTCATATGTTTTCTTGTATGGCCTGAAGGTAGCATCATTTGTTTAATGCAATATAGTGTGGGAAAAACCTCTTCCGTTGTGGGATATTTTGAGACCGAGTCCTCAGCTGCAATGGGTTTGTTGTGTAGCAGAAACAGAGGTAATTTGTCTTGATTGGTTCTTGCTGGCGAATTGGTGCACCAAGTAAAGACTCTCTGCATCCCAAATTGTCCTCTATTATACTTATAGTGCACTACTTTTGACGAAGATCAATAGGACTCTGATTAAAAGTAATGCCAGTTGGGACACGTCCTTTGTCAGGGATTGAAGTGGTGGGACTTTGAATAAATTGGAAACAGCATATCCCGAGGCTGCATTCGTTGTAGCTGGGGATTTTAACAAAGGAAATGTAAGGAGAATTCTCCCGAAATTCCACCAACACATCTCTTGTCCAACTCATGGGAGAATTACATTGGGCCATTGTTATTCTGCATTCTGAGACAGATACAAAATGAACTGGTTGATTGAAGTAGYGTAATGTGTTTAAAAAACGAGTTGCAGTTTTTGAATGGTGGTGTCCATCTATTTGTTTTGCTGAATGTATGAATGACATGTTATTTCCGTGTCAAAGTGCCAGTTGGCAACCCATCCCTTATGGGATTAATTGACACATTAACAAACATTACAATAATTCTCTGTGATAATTTAGTAATAATTATTCCGGTGTTCTGTGCATTGCACACCGCATAAATCAATGCATAATCGTAAATAAGGTTATCCAAGCAATAATTCTAACCCTAGAGCAGTAAAAATACATAGATAAATACAAAAACAAGTCTGACACAAAGAGATGGATCAAGTGTGAGACAGGCCTACACACAATCTATAAACTGTACATGCTTTCCATTTGCATATTTTTATAATTTAATTATAGGTCTCCCATTTTCCTTTATTCCAGGATTTATCATAAAATTCCGCAAATGGAAATACACAATGGACAAACTCTTTCAGTTTCTCCTCATGGCTCAGCCACATAATGCCAGGGTACATCTGTTGGGCTTTCTGGAATAAGAGCAAGTGTATATCGTGGTAGAAAAGGCAATAGAGGATAACATTTATTTCATTTTCTATTTCTTCGAGGTCACAATATTTACATAGTCTTCACCATTATACCAACCTGTTTTGGAGCCTAAACTCCCAACATCCGTGCCTGACCTCACTAATGCTCTTGTAGCTGAATGGAAACAAGTCCCGCAGCAATGTTCCAACTAGAGGTCGACCGATTAATCAGCATGGCCGATTTCAAGTTTTCATAACAATCAGTAATTGGCCTTTTTGGACACTAATTATGGCCGATTACATTGCAATCCATGAGGAAACTGCATGGCAGGCTGACCACCTGTTACGCGAGTGCAGTGTCAAAAGGACCTTGTGGCTGCAATGAGTCAAGGTAAGTTGCTAACTAGCATTAAACTTATCTTATAAAAAACACAATCAGTCTTCACATAATCACTAGTTAACTACACATGGTCAATGATATTACTAGGTTAACTAGCTTGTCCTGCATTGCATATAATCAATGCGGTGCCTGTTTATTTATCGGATCACAGCCTGCTTCGCCAAACGGGTGATGATTTAACAAAAGCGCATTTGCGGAAAAAAAGCACATTCGTTGCACGAATGTACCTAACCATAAACATCAATGCCTTTCTTAAAATCAATACACAAGTATATATTTTTTAAACCTGCATATTTAGTTAAAATAAATGCATGTTAGCAGGCAATGTTAACTAGGGAAATTGTCACTTCTCTTGCGTTCAGTGCAAGTAGAGTCAGGGTATATGCAACAGTTTGGGCCGCCTGGCTCGTTGCGGACTGTTTCTTCCTAACAAAGAACGTAATTAATTTGCCAGAATTTTACATAATTATGACYTAACATTGAAGGTTGTGCAATGTAACAGCAATATTTAGACTTAGGTTGCCACCCGTTCAACAGAATACGGAATGATTCCGTATTTCACTGAAAGAATGAACGTTTTGTTTTTCCGAAATGATAGTTTCCGGAATTGACCATATTAATGACCAAAGGCTCTTATTTCTGTGTGTTTATTGTAATTAAGTCTATGATTTGATAGAGCAGTCTGACTGAGCGGTGGTAGGCAGCTGCAGGCTCGTAAGCATTCATTTAAACGTCACTTTACTGCGTTTGTGAACAGCTCTTAGCAATGCTTGAAGCACAGCGCTGTTTAAACCTATCAACTCCCGAGATTAGGCTGGCAATACTGAAGTGCATGTAAGAACATCCAATAGTCAAAGGTATATGAAATACAAATGGTATAGAGAGAAATAGTCTACATGTCATAATTCCTCTAATAACTACAACCTAAAACTTAACTGGGAATATTGAAGAACTGGGAATATTGAACCACCAGCTTTCATATGTTCCCATGTTCTGAGCAAGGAACTTAAACGTTAGCTTTTTTACATGGCACATATTGCACTTTTACTTCTCCAACACTGTTTTTGTGTTATTTAAACCAAACTCAACATGTTTCATTATTTATTTGAGACTAAATAGATTTGATTTATGTATTATATGAAGTTAAAATAAAAGGGTTCACTGTTCATTCAGTATTGTTGTAATTGTCCGATTTTAATCGGTATCGGCTTTTTTTGGACCACCAATAATCAGTATCGGCGTTGGAGAATCATAATCAGTCGACCTCTAGTTCCAACATCTAGTGGAAAGCCTTCCCAGAAGAGTGGAGGCTGTTATAGCAGCAAAGAAGGGACCAACTCCATATTAATGCCCATGATTTTGGAATGAAATGTTTCAGCTTTTGGCCATGTAGTGTATCTCTTGCACACATTCACCCTTAATCAAACAAAAGGTTCTCAATTTGGGTTGATGATTCTTCTCAACACCCATTTCTTTTCATATTGCAGCATCAGTTTTTTAATAGCACCTATGACTCCCTTAATTTGGTTTTTGTACAACTGTTCAGTCACTGTTGGAAAAGGTTGGACATTTCAGTGGCCTAGGCTCCCCCTATCGATAGATCCCATTAAAAACTTAGCTGGCTATTCTGGCAATTGGTATATCCAACAGTCTATTCCAAAGTCTATTCCAAAGTCTATTCCAAAGTCTCACCAAATGCCTTCCATCACAGCTCACAGGGTACCCGGCCCATGTTCCCAGTCATTACCAGTAAAGGTGCAAACTTGTCGATACCTAAAAAATAACGTACTGCTCTGTTTATAGATGTTTGTTTTTTTAGATGCACCCCACATTCCTGCTGAAAAGTCCAGAACAGGACATGCATGTCTGATACAGTTTGGAATACGTGGCATAATCAATGTCTTTGAGTGTGTTTTTGTTGTTCCTARTACTCCAAGAGCTCTACTTGCTGAGTCGGCCAGGGCACATATAGAAAGGTCATATGTTCAACAAAATAAAGACCTAAATATTTATAATTGCTAGTAAACTCAAGAATTTCTTCACCAAAACCAAACCGAAAAGCACTTATCTTAGTACCTGGGTTTGTAAAATGCAATGTCTGTGTGGGTTTTCTGSTTGATCATTAGTCTCTATCTTTTCAACCAGTTGACTGTACATAATGCAGTATTTCTGCAGGTCATGTTCAGTTTCTGCCATCAAAATAATGTAATTAGCATGTAAGAGGATACTTAGCATTTCATCATATCTTACTCCAATATGTAACTAATTTATTTATCTAAATCATTCATTAACATAGCAAACAGAGGCGGTGTTAAGGCMTCTCCTTGTTTTACACCTGATTGTGGGAAACCAGTCGGTAGCATATTCATGACGCTGGGAAAATTGTGCGCCGCCTCATGGGTCTCCCGGTCGCGGCCGGCTGCGTTTTCAGGCAACATGTCTTTTTTTATAAAATGATTCCTCAAAATATTCCACGTTTGTTATCTGAGAACAAACTAGCAATCCTTTTCTCCCACTCATGAACTACCTGTGTAATATCAGAGTTCAGCCCCCCCTGCTCTTCCCTGACTTCCCTGATTTTCTTATGTCGTTTTGGTTCTAACTTATTTATTTTGGTTCCAGAACTGAAGGTTTCTTGTCTGTATCTACTCAAGATGTAATAACTACACTCTCTGATATCTGTTTGAATAGGCCAAGTCTTTTATCAAACACATGCTGTTTTTCTTAACTCATCAATCCAATGAGGCTTGTTCGGCTTGTAAACTTTCCTGGACTTACCCTATCACCAGCAGTCTACCAGGTGACGCACACTCACACAAAACACACGTACACGCTATCTTACACACACACACCCACATCCTTGCTATGGCACCGATAGACGTTGCAGCTCTGCTTCTAGCTCCTAAACAATTTTGCAGTATTTTTTTTGTTTTTTCTTAGATTATTAACCCAGTATGTTTTTTTCGCAATAACATCTGCTAAATATGTGTATGKGYCCAATACAATTAAATTTGATTTAACACCTCAAAGTCACAAACACGTGCACACACACACTCACAAATACTGTATTCCCGATGTGGCTCATAGTAATATTTCTACTACTGTACTTTGTATTTAATTACACTGTTTCTATACACCACATATTTATCTACCGGTACTTGATTCTTGACATAGCTCACTAATATATCTACTGCTGTACGTATCAGTCTTAGTATGTCTTGTGGAAATAATTTTCGGTGTACATAGTGGTTTCAGAAAGTATTCCCACCCCTTGACTTTCTTACTGCCTGAATTGCAAATGGATTAAGTTGAGATTTTGTCAATGGCTTACACACACTACGCCATAATGTTTATGGAAATGTTTCCAAATTTAAAAATAAAGCTGAATATTCTTGAGTCAAGTATTCAACCCCGTTGTGATGACATGCTTAAATAAGTTCAGGAGTAGAAATGTGCTTAACAATTRGCATCGGTTGCATGGACTCACTCTGTGTGCAATAACTGTGTTTAACAATGATTTTCAAGCACAGATTCAACAACACAGACCAGGCAGGTTTTCCAATTCCTCGCAAAGAAGGGCACCTATTGGTAGATGGGTGGAGGGGGGAAAGCTTTATTACACCTAGTCACTACAAAGATACAGGAGTCCTTCCTAACCGCTCAGGGATTTCACCATGAGGCCAATGGTGGCTTTAAAACAGAATTTGTCTGTGGTATGAGAACTGAGGATGGATCAACAACATTGTAGTTTCTCCAGAATACTAACCTAAATGACAGTGAACAGAATGAAGCCTGAGAGGTATATGATTTGGAGTCCCATAGGGCGGCGCACAATTGCCCCAACATCGTCCGGGTTTGGCCGGGCTAGGCCGTCACTGTAAATAAGAATTTGTTCTTAACTGACTTGCCTAATTAAATTAAAAAAATACCTGAACCATTTATTTTTTATCAGTCAACCTATCAGGGTAGTTACAAACAGCACAGGAATTTAAATCAACATGTATTGATCACATCTTTACTAATGCTGCAGAAATGTGCTTGAAGGCAGTATCCAGATCCATCAGATGTAGTGATCACAATATAGTAGCCATATCTAGGAAAACCAAAGTTCCAAAGGCTGGACCTAATATAGTGTATGAGGTCATTCAATAAGTTTTGTAGTGATTCCTATGTTATTGATGTAAAGAATATCTGTTGGTCCGTGGTGTGCAATGAGGAGCAAACAGACACTGCACTTGACACATTTATGAAATTGTTTATTCCAGTTGCTAATAAGCATGCACCCATTAAGAAAATTGGATTGATGAGGAATTGAAAAAGTGTGTGGTTGAGAGGGATGAGACAAAAAGAATGGCAAATAAGTCTGGCTGCACAGCTGATTGGCAAACTTATTGTAAATTTAGAAATCATTTGACTAAACTGAATAAAAATAAGCAGAAACTACACTATGAAACTAAGATAAATAAAGAATGATAGTAAAAAGCTTTGGAGCACCTTAAATTAAATTCTGGGAAATAAGGCAAACTCAGCTATATCATTAATTGAAACAGATGGCTCATTCATTACAAAAACAACTGATATTGCCAAKTACTTTAATGATTTTTTTTCATTGGCAAGATTAGCAAATGTAGGCATAACATGCCAGCAACAAATGCTGACACTACACATCCAAGTATATCTGACCAAATGATGAAAGACGAGCATTGTCATTTTAAATTCCGAAAACTTAGTGTGGAAGAGGTGAACAAAAATATTGTATATCAACAATGACAAGCCACAAGGGTCTGACAACTTGGATGGAAAATTACTGCAGATAATAGCGGAAAATATTGGCACTCCTATTTGCCACCTCTTCAATTTAAGCCTACTAGAAAGTGTGTGCGCTCAGGCTTGGAGTGATGCAAGTCATTCCACTACCTAAGCTTAGTAAAGCCCCCTTTTACTGGCTCAAATAGCCAACCAATCASCCTGTTACCAACTCTTAGTAAACTTTTGGGYAAAATGGTTTGACCAGATACAATGCCATTTTACAGTAAACAAATTGACGACAAACTTTCAGCATGCTTATAGAGAAGGACATTCAACAAGCACAGSACTTACACAAATGACTGGATGGCTGAGAGAAATTGATGATATCAAGATTGGGAGGGACTGTTTTGTTAGACTTCAGTGCGGCCTTTGACATTATCGATCATAGTCTGCTGCTGGCAAAACGTATGTGTTATGGCTTTACACCCCCTGCCATATTGTGGATAGACAGGTAACTCTTTAACAGAACACAGAGGATGTTCTTTAATGGAAGCCTCTCCAACATAATCCAGATAGAAATAGGAATTCCCCAAGGCAGCTGTCTAGGCCCATTACTTTTTCAATCTTTACTAATGAATTGCCACTGGCTTTGAAGAAAACCAGAGTGCCTATGTATGCGGATGACTRAACACATGTCAGCTACTACAGTGACTGAAATGACTGCAAAAGTTAACAAATGGTTGCAGTTAGTTTTAGTGGGTGGCAAGGAATAAGGTAGTCCTAAATARTTCTAAAACTAAAAGCATTGTATTTGGGACAAATCATTCACTAAACCCTAAATCTGAACTAAATCTTGTAATAAATAATGTGGAAATTGTGCAAGTTGAGGTGACTAAACTGCTTGGGGTTATGCTGTATTGTAAACTGTCATGGTCAAAGCATATTGATACAACAGTAGCTAAGATGGGGAGAAGTATGTCCATGATAAGGTGCTGCTCTACCTTCTTGACAGCACTTTCAACAAGGCAGGTCCTACAGGCCCTAGTTTGGTTTCAGCTGGACTATTGTTCAGTCATGTGGTCAAGTGCCACAAAAAGGACTTAGGAAATGTTTTAATTGGGGCAGCACAGGTAGCCCTTGGATGTATACAGAGAGCTAATAATATGCATGTCAATCTCTCCTGSCTCAAAGTGGAGGAGAGATTAACTTCACTACTACTTGTATTTGTGAGAGGTATTGACATGCTGAGTGCACCGAGCTGTCTGTTTTCAACTACTGGCACACAGCTCGGACARCCATGCATACCCCACAAGACATGCCACCAGAGGTCTKTTCACAGTCCCCAAGTCCAGAACAGACTATGGAAGGCACACAGTACTAAATAGAGCCATGACTACATGGAACTCTATTCCACATCAAGTAACTCATGATGTAAACAGTAAAATTAGATTACTTTTTTTTTTTAAGATTTAAAAAAACATTATGGAACAGTGGGGACTGTGAAGCAACACAAACATAGGCACATGCATGCACACACACAATAGCATATGCACTATACACGCATATACATGGATTTTGTACTGTGTATATGTGGTAGTTGTGGAGTAGGGCCCTGAGGGCACACAGTCTGTGAATGTATTGTAATGTTTTTAAAATTGTATAAACTGCTTTAATTTTGCTGGACCCAGGAAGAGTATGGGGATCCATAAGAAATACAAACAAGGCACTAAAGTTAAACTGCAAAACATGTAACAAAGAAATTAACTTGATGTCCTGAATACAAAGTGATATGTTTGGGGGTAAATCTAACACAACACATTATTGGGTACCACTTCATATTTTCAAGCATGGTGGTGGCTGCATCGTAATGGGTATGCTTTTCATCGGCTAGGACTAGGGAGTTTTTGGGGGATAAAAAGAAACAGAATGGAGCTAAGCACAGGCAATATCCTAGAGGAAAACCTGGTTGTCTGCTTTCTAACAGACACTGGGAGATATTCACCTTTCAGCAGGACAATATCCTAAAACACAAGGCCAAATATACATGAGATGCTTACCAAGAGGACATTGATTGTTCCTGAGTGGCCTAGTTAGTTTTGAATTAAATCTGCTTGAGAATCTATGGCAAGACTTGAAATTGGCTTTCTAGTAATAATCAGCAACCAAATTGACAGAGCTTGAATAGTTTTTAGAAGAATAAACTGCAAATATTGTACAATCTAGGTGTGCAAAGCTCTTAAAGACTTACCCAGAAAGATTCACAGCTGTAATCACTGCCACATCAAGGTGATTCTAAAATCTATTGACTCAAGGGTGTGAATACTTATGTAAATTAGGTTTCTGTATTTAATTTTCAATACATTTGCTAACATTTGTAGAAACATTTTCTCTGTCATTATGGGTTGTTGTGTGTAGATCAATTAAATTTGGAGTTTAGGCAAAAACATAAAATGTGTAAATTCAAGGGGTATGAATACTTTCCGAAGGCACTATGTATAAGTTGCATTTTGATTACCGTTAGTGCCATTTGGGATMAATCCAATTTAACAACCCAACTTTCTTGATTTCACTTTTTTTTTGTACTTGTTTTTACTTGTTCATTATTTGTGTACTTGTTTGACTTTTTCCTGCATACTTAGGAGCTAGGAACATAAGCTTTTCGCTGCACCCGCTATAACATCTGCTAAACTGTGTGTGCGACCAATAAACTTTTTAGTTAATTTTATTCAGGTGTTGAAGGCGGCTGGATGATGTGTGCCGTGGGCTTTGTGAATGATTCATGTAAGACCTTTAATAAGAGGAGAGTCTAGGAGGTCCGCACTCGACACTGAGAATCCAGGGTGAGAGGTATGAGAGGTGGCAGCAGTAAGCCTGGGAGGGAATGCTCTGTGCCCCTCATCTACCTCGCACCATCACCCTACTGCATTCTTCACCCTGTGGTACCGCCAATGCAATAACCTGGCCCTACTGGCGAGACGGAAAAGGAGAGCAGGGATGGATGTGTGACACAGAGAGGGGTAGATAAAGGGAGGAGTTAGATGGAGGAACTGGGGGAAGGAAGAGGGGATGAAAGGAGTAAGATGAATGGAGGTTCGGACTGGGAAAGGGGGAGAGACGGAGGAAAGGGCTGTTCTCGGAGGACACAGTGAGGTGTTTGCTCTTSCTGAGATGGAATATTAACATCAATTATGGGCTTGGATAAATCTCAGGGTGCATGCTTGTCTGAATCATCAGTTTGCCTGAGGGTTATAGACCCATTTTCCATACTTTATTCCATACCTGTCACATTCAATCTTCTCATGACTGTAACCATACTGAGATACCCAGAGCCGCAGAGCTAGGTCACACAGAGGTCGTAGTTCAGTTCTCTGACAATTACTGTACTGTAATATAGACATATTATTACTAGAATGTGAAAAGCCCCTCAGACCAGAGATTATATTTCTATGACTGTAACCACCTTGTACCTTTTTTTATTTCCACACCAATGCCCTGTCAAATTGGTTGTAAACAGGATTTATTATTTCCTACAGATATCGTGTCTCTGCATAAACGCTGACGGAGAGGAATATAGGAATATTTTAGATATCTATCTATTCTAATCTTAATTGTCCTTTGTTGGTGTACTATGAATTCTATTTGCATTAGATTTAGAATCTGCCTGTTCATCACTGTACCCTCTCTGCATACAGCACAGCAACTGTGCATCGTTCTGTCAGGTTGCAACATCAGAGGAACGCCATGGTTACTCCATAGCAACTACTGTTTCTTCAACTAGACATGGTTTTACTAACAAGGTGGTGTTCCAGATTTGCAGCAATTATCTACCTTGTTCTTGTCACCTCTACCATGGCATTGACAGTCAATTCAACTCTTCTGAGTATCTGAATATTGACGTGAAGGAAGTCTGTGCTGGGCTCAAGTCCATAACTTTCTTCTGGATTAGTGCGGCCGCTCTTGTGCATAAAGGTGTGTGTGTGTGTGCGCGTGCATGTTTACAGCCACTGGTGTTCATATGTAATGCAGCCTGATTATCTCCGTTTACCTGTCTTCCGGCTAAACCACTGGAGCCTAGAAAAGGAGGATAGCTAATGATGTTAACGAGGCTAGCGGTCTCTTCCCCCCCCTTAACAATCTCCTTAATTAGCGTGCTAGTCACACTGCTACACCGGACCCATTACCTCAGCTGGAGCTGTCACAGGCTGTGTCAGGACCAGCACTGATGGAGCTCCTCTACCAGATAAACACACACACACACACACACACACACAGGCACTCCCCTGTTGGCGGTAGAGTGTGTATTGACATTTGCCTCTTTGGTAATGCACCGATAGCCACCCCTGATTGGATGGCGACTTATCACCCCCGTGGAGCTCTGCGTCAGTGCACACGTCAGTCCAGACGTGCTGGGACCAAGGACAGATTATACCCTTCAATTTTGGGTCCAATTATTCACTTCGTTATAGTTCGGGTACCTGTACATGTTGGTCATGTCTTACTAAAGATGCACCGGGCATTATGTGTGAAGGCAGAAGTTATGAAATGACACCATAATGAACATCGGTCGTGCACAGGAGGATCACCTGCTGGGTGTCGACGAACAGTTGGCGATTCAACATGATGGCCGATGTTCTGTGGTCAGAGGCGATGGGATGGCCAACCGCTCATTATGGTGTCTTGTCCTTTACAGTGCTCAGGTGTGAAGTTCCTCTCTCTGCCTCCCACTGTGCTGCCATAGGCTTTTTAGTATTGCTTCAATCAGACAGTCATCCTCACAGCTCCTCTGCAAGGTATGAACTTAAAGGGCTTTGGATCTCCGGGAAGAATGCTGCGTTGGCGGCAGGGTTGTAGTTCTCTCCCAGTCGTGTCTTTAAATGGATTTAGCTGTCGCCTGATTTCCCCTGAATGTTTTATTCAACAGTCTGTTGTCTTATCTGTATTTGAGGGCTCAAACACTCCGTCTGGAAGGAAGGATAAGTTGCACTAACTATGTATCGCTTTCTTCAACCACAATAATCCTTAAACAACACAGTCTTATCTTGATAAGTACTATTCAAACCTGTTGATTGATCCCACAACATACTCTATCATTACGTATAAACGTTCAAGTTAAAATGAACTCAACTCCAAGGAGTTAGCTGTGGAAGTAAAAAAAACATGTATTTTTTTTATTTTGTCAGCCATTGTTTCACCTCTTTCCTCTGTGTCTTGGTCTTTTCTGTGATCAGCTCTGCATCTGCTCCCATCTAGTATTCTAGCCAGCTGCTGAGTCAGACAGACAAATCTGCTATTCGCAATGTTTTCCCTCTGCTCGTGTACCCCGTGTAGCTCACAGCAGCTCTGTCCCTGTGCTCTGTAAAGCTTTGTCTAGTCTATGGTAACTTTTTCCGCCCCCTCGCTTTTCGCCCCCCCCCTTGTGCTGTACTTAGCACTGCTCTGCTCTCTGTCCCTGTCCTTGTATAACCCATGGTCTCTAGTGTACAGCAACTCTGTTCCGGCTCTCTAGTTAGCTCTGTCCCTGTATAACCTATTGTGTAAACCAGCTTTGTCCATACTCTGGTTAGCCCTGCGCTCTGTCCCTGTATAACCTATTGTGTAAAGCAGCTATGTCCAAACTCTGGTTAGCTCTGCCTTCTGGGCCCCGTCAGTGAGGCTGATAGGTAAAGGTCAGACTGAGTCTGTGTCCCGTGGTGAAGGTGTCATCATGATTAAGCACTAGTGACATGGCAGTCAGCTGGCTACACACGAGAGCCTCTTGCCACTGTCATGTTGGCTAAGTTTGGAAGAGGAGAGAAGGATGGAGAGTGGAGTGAAGGGTTGGGTGGGTGTGGA
Organism: Salvelinus sp. IW2-2015; assembly: GCF_002910315.2. NCBI lineage: Eukaryota > Metazoa > Chordata > Actinopteri > Salmoniformes > Salmonidae > Salvelinus > Salvelinus sp. IW2-2015. Next base: position 38,585,122 of record NC_036854.1, read on the forward strand.
AGATTGGGGTGAGAGGAGAGGAGGCAGGGTGAGAGGAGAACGGGAAGGGGATGTTTAGATGTTGGCTGGAGGGGGGAGGATGGAGACCGAGGGAATAGGGCTGTTTGGGTGGGTGCTTGGCTCTGTTTTGGTCAGAACATTAATCACAACCTTGTCAAGTGACAAATAGATGAGACAGAAGTCCAGGGAGCAGCCGGAGCCTGTGAACGAAATTGGCTGCTGAATTGAGGCATGCCATGTGTGTCTGACTTACGGCGGCCATTAAACAGACAGCTATTACTTTGGAAGTTTAGATGACAGAGCGGAAGGTTTTATTGATGTGTGGAAACATACTGACTGGCTCGAAAGTTCACAGACCTGCCGTTTCAACTGAATGATTGTGTGTGTGAGTCTTACCGGTCTGTCATAACCTGATGATGTGGGTGTTCTCTCCTCCAGTGTCTGGCAGTGTGGGAGACCTTCCTTCTCTCCCAGAGAACAGAACCCAGCGAGGAGACTGACAGAGACAACACCCCCTAACCCCCACGATGCACTTCTTCTCTATTACACAACCCTCTGCCCACCACCCCCTATCCAGAGGGCACAGCCAAAGACATCTTCCAGCACAACCTGGAGGACTCCTGGAATTTAACCCTAATCATTCCAATGAAGCTTCACTTTAAAGTCACTTTAGCACAGACTGTGATAAATCTGAGAGATCTTTAAATATGCATGATCAGCCAGCCGCTGCCTTAGGGCTTCTGTATGTACAGCCCTGGATCTGAGGGGTAGATATACTGAATACACTGATGGATCCACCATGATTTTCACAGCAATACGATGACATACTTTACTTGTTTACCTGTTTTACAATGACTCACTATGGTATTTTGATAACAGAAAATAAACTAGAGTGCCACATTTTTGTTTTTTACTATACACATTTTTCTCTTTGTAAAGCTTTAAATTGGGTTTTTAAGATGTTGGCATAATAAAATGGATTGCTACATTGTGTTTTCTCAGTGCATGGTGTTTTATGGAGCCTAAGCTATTGGCTTGTAGTTAGTCTTAACAGTGACATCAATGTTATTTTCATGTAGGTGCTTTTCAAGATATTACGATCTGCGACGCTTATGACGAACACTACCGTCTGAAAAGAAAACCATGCTAAACTTCAGAAAAATGCAATCTTTTCCATTGATCATGAAATATAATGCATAATACATTTTCACAGCAGTGTCTCGTTACATCAAACCAAAATCTCTCTACTATAAACGTCATAGTGCAAATTGTAATCGAAAATAGTTTTTTTGTGGCATACATTTTGTTTTGCTTTGTCAATTGGGGGGATTTTCATGCTGTACGTGTGTGAGAACGGACAGTTGAGTAGAGATGCATGTTCCCTGCTTAACTAGGTTACCCACTCTAAAGGCCTAATCACATTAAACATTAAAGAACCCTCAAAATAACAGTGCCCTGAAATTAGGCCCTTTATCTGCACTTTATTGAATATAGAACGAGCAACGAGAGGAAAGAAAAGCACATGCTTGTTAAACCAAGAGCTGAGCTATAACCAGAGGTACTTCCCAAATGGCACTCTATTCCCTATATAGTGCACTACTTCTGACAGGGCTCTGGTCAAAAGTTGTGAACTATAAAGGGAATGTGGTGCCGTTTGGGACACATCAGAACTGGCGTCAATACAGTGTTACAAAGCATCCCATTAGAATATAATATTAGATTGCGTGTGTGTGTTAATCAAGTTTAAACTATGGACCATGTTTGGTGATTTCTCATGGACTCCTTTACCTCCACAGTTCCAACTGGTTCCTTTGATCAAGCCGTTCTGAATAACTAATAGTTTACCCCTGAGGTGAGGAGGACACATTTACCACCTCAACAGACAACCTGCACCTGAAATGGCAACCTATTCTGTATTTCGTGTACTACTTTTCACCAGGACCCATAGGGCTCTGGTCAAAAAGTAGTGTGCTACATAGGGGATAGGGTGCTATTTAGGATACACATAACCAGATTTGCTATGCTGTAGTGAACGCTGGCCCTGCCATGTGGGTATGAATATTCCAGTAGCTCAGAAGAACTTCCATGCGATGCGAGGCTGTGAGCAAGCATGGTAGTATGGCAGGGCTTTCCAAGATTCCCGCCTGCCTGCCCCACTGCCGGGTCAAACAGAGGGGTGCAGGGGGAGTCTTCCTCCATTCGCTATCTGATTCAACATTAATCGAGATGGAGACACAGGAAGCTGATGAATGAATGGAGAGGTTTAGCTATTTTAGTATGTGTCCGTAATGGCAACCTATTCCTTTTATAGTGCCCTACTTTTTACCAGGGCCCGTAGGGATCTGGTTTAATGTAGGGAACTATAAAGGGAATCGGCTGCCATTTGGGACACAAATGTAGACTGCTAATGACTGAGGGATGGATGTGTTCAAGTTTCTGTGCCATGTTTAATGGATGCATTGAAAATCTTAATCATTCAATGATCACATAACAACCATACGAAAAATAGGCTATAAATATACCAGTGCAACAACCAGCAATGAAATCAGTAATAAAACCAACTAGCAAAAGAATAAAGCTGATATAAATCAAACAATGCATTGACTGGAGGGCTTTCTCACAGAGACGGTGTTCAATAAACAATACTTTATCTTTTTGACATATACGCCTCTCAGAAGACATCATCTGTGTTTACGCAATACAAACATTGACATTTTTGCTTTGGGGAGAACAGAGATGGGCACACGAACACACTGTTTTAGACAGTTGGTGCCCAAAACAGTCACGTAGTTACTCCTAGTTAAAACATGTGCATTTGATTTATACAAGAGGGCTATAATGGCAACAGGAGTGCCTATCATCACCAGCATCAGGTGTGCTACAGTGTAGGCTGCTGAGGGCAGGATGGCTCATACAGTAATAATGCCTGCAATGGAGAGAATGGAATTGCATCAAATCATGTGTTTGATGTACTTTATACCATTCCACCTATTCCGCTCCAGCCATTACCACAAGCCCGTCCACCTTAAGGTGCCACCAACCTGTGGTGTGCACAGTTCCAGAGATGGATAGTTAACACATATAGAGTGATACAGCCCAGTTGGCGCAGTGTCACTCACACAGTCATTAGAACGTGCACTTGCTCTCTATCTCTAGCACTTCAAATAGCTTAGAGCTTTCACTGGTGGTGAGGTGAAAAGAGAMAGGGAGGTATAGCTTACCATACACTACTGAATGGATTTTGAAGCTCTCTACTGCGGTGTTCATGAAAAAAAAGTCTTAGGGGAGTGGGGAAGGCGGTGGGAGGAAAAGAGAGAAAAAACAGACAAGGAACTTGTATTGTTCCATTTCATTTTTTGTCTTATTAAAATACCTGCACCAGCTCCTCTCCTCTCTCTCTCTGATCCCTCTGGCTCGGAGCGTCAAGCCAACTGTAACTGTGGCTAACTTCCTGGTTTCTGTTGTGTGTTGCGGTAATTAGAGTGGTGGGTGTGAAATTGATGCATGGCAGTCGCTGGCAGGCATCGTGGTCATGTCAAATCCCTGGAACGCTCCAATGTGCAGACAGCAGGAGAATGTTATGACAGAGAGACAGAGATGGGCTCTGGCAAAGGACAGCCTAAAGGGGGGGAAAGGTAGAACCTTATATTTTCTTATTATTTATTTGTCTATTTTGGTCTCTGGATGTATTTTRTTCAATATGTCAAAATATGCCTGTATACAACATGATGAAGCAATGGAACATTTCACTTCTAGGAACTAAACAGTTAGTCATTTATCTCATCTAGTCATGCTATCGCAATAAATCATAAAATACATTTTGTGTGCTTTCATTCAGTGCTGACGTGGAAAAGTATAGCAGATGTTCTAATGTGATCAGAATATTAAATCAGTCAGTGTACAGAGTTTGTCCTAAAGGCAGAAGACCAGACTCCGTCTGACGTAATCGGACATAATCAACTGGACCCGCTAGGCACATGATGAAGTCCTGCTGTATTTCCACTGTGATTGGTGTCGCTCTGATCTTCTTCAATGAGCTTCTATTAGACAGCMTGTCCGTCCCAAATGGAGCCCTATTCTCTATAGTGCCATTTGGGACAAGCCCACTGAGTCTGGGTAACCCTGCCTTCTACAWTCTGATATCATCGCAGATTGCCCGTCTTCTCTAACCATTTAGTACAAATACCAACGCCAGGAGAAAACTATTGGTAGGCTGTTTAGCATTATAAACAGCTTTTTGCTGTTTGTAACAAACTTCCTTAGAATGGCAGTCAGCCAGTTAGACGAGGTTTAGACCAGAGAAGCGGTTACCAACACAACAATACAACCCTACACCCGTGGTAGCCATTGTGAGGACAATGGAGAAAGTTTGGCATATCTGCTATACATCTACTGTTCACATTCAAGTTTAAATTAAATGTTGAGGAGCTGTATACAATGAATGAGCAAGGACTTACAAGGGATAAAGATAGTATTTTCTCACATTCTGAAAATAAGCTTCTGAGTGTTCTGTTCTTGAGGTGTTTCCTGATAGGCATTACAATGTTTTCATAGCACTATTTACAACAGCATCATCTTGTTTAAAACCCTATGTTGTTCACGTGACATACTTAAAGACTTAACTGCTGGGATGTTTTGAAACCTAATTGACAGGGGTTTTCAGAATGCATTTTGATTGTGGCGCCTCCTTATCTTTCTCCGTATCCCTCTTCTCAGAAAAGATGAAAAGAGAGAAGAAGAATCCTCTGTGCAGCGCTTGGGAGGGTTCCGAGCCAGATAATGGACCAGGCGGTAAGTAATCAGAGTTTTTCACTCAGTCACCATCATTCAGTCTCAGATCATAACAAACCTCAAAATCCTGATTCCAGCCTTTGCCTTTCCTGGAAGCGAAGCTGAACATTGGGTAATGGCAAAGCTCCATAAAACCAGAATAAAAGGAAAACACATCATCGTGTTCAGTAAATGTAACATGAATGGCTCATAAAGGTAGTCAACAGATGCCGACAGATGTCCCCATGTTTTTTTTGTATCTTGTTTGTGATATCCCACTGGATATCATAAGGTGAATGCACCAACTTGTAAGTCGCTCTGGATAAGAGCGTCTGCTAAATGACTTAAATGTAAATGTAATGTAAATGTGTGCCCGCGGATGTGTGTGCATGTGTGTGCATGCTCGTGCGTGTTTGCGTGCATGTTTTTTGACTGATTGACGTCCCTATGGCACTCTTATTTAATGTGGCTCTGTGTATGAACAGCAGGAGAGAGTGCAATAGCCAGTACTGTGTGTGTATGTGCTGTCTCTTATACACATCTAGATGTGTATAAGAGACAGCAACAGCAGAGTGACACTGTGTGGGTTGGTTCACCTGCTGGGATAAATGATACTGTGGAACCAGGAAGCAGCTATTATGAACAGAAACACCCATATTGCTGTGCCTGTACATGTAGCAACATTCAGAAATACCAATATTAGAGATGCTGCTTCAGCCACCCTGCAAAACTCATCTTGACCTTCCAGAATACAACAAACACGTTTTCTACTGCCAAGGAGGTTCAAGACTTCTTCTATAAGCACATCAAGCCCAACAGACAAAGGGATGAGCCGACAGATTTAGGCTAACCCCAATTTGGCTGGCTCAATATTCAGGTATGCTATCCACGCACAATCACGCAGCCTAGCTTATGGCTGTGATGCAGCCCTCAGCATAAGACAATGATGAGGACACCACCTCAATGGGGTAAAAGGAACACTATTATTATTGTTGTTGCTGAAGATTGGACTTCGTTATTATTATATTTCCTATGTTCCAGGGTATTTAGACAATGATGACTCCACGGCAAATTAATGAACAATGGACAACATATTGAAGTGCCATACAGACTGGGGTTGCTTCCTTGTGGGGCTACAGCACATTGCATCCCTATGGGCTAAACTGTTTAGGATAGATTGCCAGTCCCCAATGGGCTTCCGCACAATTCCTTTATTACATTTTTATGTTTGACTTAATTTAGACCATATTGCTAATAACAATGAGGATATCTACCACCTGGATTCAGTCCTATGAAGCAAAATTTGAAATTGTATTTTTTTTACATTGGATAAAAGAAGAGACACAGAGCTAGAAGATGGTATATCATACACTGCAGTTGAGAAACAATGGGAAAGTTATTCTGCTTTGAAAGTTGATAAAACTTGTAACCCCACTTTTGAGAAAATACAGTTCATATAAAGAAATCAGTCAATTTAAATAAATTCCTTAGGCCCTATTCTTTAGTCACAGATACCTTAAAAAAAGTAGGGGTGTGGATCAGAAAACCAGTCAGTATGTGGTCTGACCACGATTTGCCTCATGCAGTGCGACACATCTCCTTAAGATAGAGTTGATCAGGCTGTTGATTTTGACCTGTGTAATGTTGTCCCAATCCTCTTCAATGGCTGTGCGAAGTTGCTGGATATTGGCTGAAACTGGAACATGCTGTCGCACACGTCGATCCAGAGCATCCCAAACATMCTCAATCMGTGACATGTCTGGTGAGTATGCAGGCCATGGAAGAACTGGGAGATTTTCAGCTTAAAGGAATTATGTACAGATCCTTGCATGCTGAAACATGAGGTGATGGCGATGATGAATGGCACGACAATGGGCCTCAGGATCTCGTCACGGTATCTCTGTGCATTCAAATTGCAATCGATAAAATGCAATTATGTTTGTTGTCGGTAGCTTATGCCTGCCCATACCATAACCCCACCGCCACCATGGGGCACTCTGTTCACAAAATGACATCAGCATCATTCTGCCATCTGCCCGCTACAGTTGAATCCGGGATTCATCCGTGAAGAGCACACTTCTCCAGTGTGCCAGTGCCCACTGAAATCAGTTACGATGCCAAACTGCAGTTAGGTCAAGACCATGGTGAGGATGACAAGCACACAGATGAGCTTCCCTGAGACGGTTTCTGACAGTTTTGCAGAAATTCTTTGGTTGTGCAAACCCACAGTTTCATCAGCTGTCTGAGTGGTTGGTGTCAGACGACTCCACAGGTGAAGAAGCCGGATGTGGAGGTKCTGGGTTGCCGTGGTTATACGTTGTTTGCGGTTGTGAGGCCGGTTGGACGTAAACCAATTTATGATGGAGCGAAATGCTAGTGTCTGGAAATACAATGTAAAGTTTGGTACGAATTGTCCTCCTACATCTTTCCCACTTTCTACATTTTATCCGGGATCGTTTACCTTGGCATATACATTTTTAAGCCGCACTATGAATTTTATCTCAATAGCCAGAAGGGGGAGTCATGGGAAACATTGAACTATATGAAATTCAGCCATGGCAGTATATTCATTTTGACAATAGATATTCTGCCGGTTAAAGCAACTGGGATATTATTCCATCTACTGAGGTCGGATTGAATTGAGTGTTCTGTGAAAATTGCTGGCAATGGTTTTATCTCAAAAGGGAATTATATCTACTTACAAATATTTAAAATGGGAAACGATTGGGATTCCATAAGTAGAGATGGAGTCCTCCATCGGGGTATTGAGAGGCAGTAGGGCTGATTTGGTTAGATTCATTTTATAACTTGAGATGAAGCTAAATATATCTCTGAGCTTCAATGTGTTTGGGAGCGATTGAGATACATTGTCTAGATATATAAAAATATCACTCTGCGTATAATGAGATGAAGTCATCAGTATATTTTTGAGAAATTTGTGTTATTTTTATCGATTGACGAATTGCATGGGCCAGGGGTTCCATGGATAATAAGAATAGCAGAGGCAAAACAAAAACCAACTTTATAAGAGGTTTTATAAATAGGTTATTTTCAGCACAAAATTCCATGACGTACAGTAAGGCAGAATTGTTGGCAGAATATATGGATGCAGTTCAATGCACGATTAATATAATTCACCAATATATTTCTTGGTACATTAGTTCAAAAAATATTCCTATCAGATTGTAAATCACAGCTGGCCTGGTACATTGTTTGCTGCCACCACCCATTTGGAATGCACTGTTTCAGTGTCAATGACTCGATATTTTGGACATAAATGGACAAATGTAACTAATGCTGGGAATGTCAATACAATCAAACTAACACGGGCAATGATCCTAGGTCAATCATAATGTGGCTAATAGGCTAGTGTATCTATTTATCTAGCTATTTATTTAGCAAGCTAAAATCACGGAGCCTGACGTTAGCTAGCTAGCTGCTGAGAAGATGTCATGTTACCTTTCCCCTCATATAATATTTTGGTGGCTACAGCTAGAGATGCAGGTGTCCTTTGTTTAGCTAGCAAGAAATGTGAATCGCTTTTCTAGCTATGCTGAACTTAAATGACTGTTATCCAGTTAGCATATCTCTTGCGTTCATAAATTCACTCTGACTTACTCCGATTTCAGAGCACACATCTGAGTGTGCCAGGGTGCAATATAACTGATGCATTTACAAACACGCAACACCCGCTGAATATGACTGGCAAAAAAAAGTTATTCAATTGTTGCCAGCAGCACAGTTAGTCACTCACGCTCTAGATAACATGAAAACAGCCTAACCAGTTCTGCTATGCCGAGTAAAATGGTCAGAGTGAGGTGTTCTCTCATTTGAGAGTGAGGTGTTCTCTCACTGGAAATAGCTAGCAAGCTAGCCAACTTTAGCCAGTTAACTTGTGTGCTTGACTGCCAACATTGTGAGGAACGCTTGGATCAACCCTACTCCTCGGCCAGAGAGTCCAGTGTCAATAGTGCAGTGTGCACCTGAACGCTCGGAGAGCGGAACGCTCTGAATTTAAGAACAGACATCTGACAATTCTCTGAATTAGTAATGACCTATTGCGCACTCTGACACACTTGAACAACTTAGTTTTCAATCAAATGTATTTGGCATCGATCAAATGAGTGGGCAGGCAGGCAAGTTCCCATTCAGTTGTCAAAATGTGGTTTTAGACAAGCTGTAAAATTCCCAAATCTAAGAGGACTCCTGTAGTATTTACATATTTGCAGAAATCCATTCAGGTGTATTTTGTGGCTTTTGGTGAATGTGTTCTGATGATCTAAAGTTGCGCTGTTGCCATCGCCTGTAAACACACCGTCCAGTTCAAAGTGAATGATGGCAGGTCCTACCGCCTGTAAACACACAGTCCAGTTCAAAGTGAATGATGGCAGGTCCTACCGCCTGTAAACACACAGTCCAGTTCAAAGTGAATGATGGCAGGCCCGTGTGGCAAATGGTTTATTTGCATAAAGGCCTACTATAGCTCTGATTGGCTATGGCGCACCGGTCTGCATAAACTCTGGTACTGGACAAGACAGATGTTTATATTAGGTTTTATTTACTACAGTGTCTATCAATTGTATGATCGCACGGCCGCTTTCCCACTCTATATTGCTATAGAATTTTCACAAATGCCTTACTCTACGTGATTCCCAAACATTCTATGAATTTATGAGTGCCAGAAAATGGCCATATCTAAGTGCTCACTTGTAAAAAAAGATGTCATATTCATCCTGGGGATGTATATGAACAGATTTTTATAAGATTTCACGTTGCTGAAACACTGTCAGTTCCACTTTAAATATTCAATGCTTTCCATCTATTTTTTACTTAACAATGATAGCCCTTTGAATCTCTTAATCAATCAGAGAAGATTACTGCTGGCAGGCAGCACTGCTGCGATAAATAGCATGGTTTCCGGGTGGGGAGGGAGGATGCGGGTGGGTGGATGGGGACTGAGGGGGGGAATGGGTTTAGGTTAACTTGAATGTATTTATTTGATTGGTTCTGTACATGTAACCTCCCTCTAAAAACGAAAAATGACTAAACTGAATAAAAAGGTCACAAAAAAAAGATACACCAATATTACTGGGGCTGGGCCTCCCGGGTGGCGCAGTGGTCTAAGGCACTGCATCGCAGTGCTAGCTGTGCCACAAGAGATTCTGGGTTCGAGCCCAGGGTCTGTTGCAGCCGGCCGCGACGGGGAGGCCCATGGGGCGGCGCACAATTGGCCCAGCGTCGTCCGGGTTATGGAGGGTTTGGCCGGGCAGGGATATCCTTGTCTCATCGTGCACTAGCGACTCCTGTGTCGGGCCAGGCGCAGTGCATGCTGACCAAGTCGCTAGGTGTACGGTGTTTCCTCTGACACATTGGTGCGGCTGGCTTCCGGGTTGGATGTGCATTGTGTCAAGAAGCAGTGCGGCTTGGTTGGGTTGTGTTTCGGAGGACGCATGGCTCTCGACCTTCACCTCTCCTGAGTCCGTACGGGAGTTGCAGCGATGAGACAAGACTGTAACTACTACCAATTGGATACCACGAAATTGGGGAGGGAAAAAAATATATATATATTACCGGGGCTGTACATGTAGCTACGTTCAGAAACACCGTACCTTAAATTACTGTCCCAATATTACACCTCTGTACCTTAAATTACTGTCCCAATATTACACCTTTGTACCTTAAATTACTGTCCCAATATTACACCTTTGTACCTAAAAGTACTGTCCCCATATTACACCGTTGTACCAAAAAGTACTGTCCCTATAGTATCCTAACAGTAACACTCACCTGCACTGCAGCAGGTGAGGGGTTAAATGGAGTGCGCCCTTGTCTATAAAACACTCCTAATTTATTATCCTGTGGTGGGATGGGAGCTTTAAGAGATGTCTTGTCCAGAGCCTTCTGTGGTGGACCAACCAAGCTACTGTTCCGGAAGACAGCCTTTGGCTTGAGTAAGTCATCGATCAGTGTTTGGGCCTGTGTGGACAGAGCACTGTAATTATAGTCAGGCTCAGTGATTCATCATGACTGCAACAGGACCAGGTTGTGTCAGCCATTCAAATGGGGCTCTCTCAATCTGTAACTGGATCCAGTCAGTGGGGGGGGAAATATGGTTATGGAAAAAGACCCACTGATCAAGGTTGCAAGCCATTATGGAAAAAACACATGATTTCACGTGTGAAATGTTCATGTTTTGAGATTTTCTTGTGATCAAATAACCTTTCACATGTGAAATCAAGTGAAACCATGTGGTTTTGGAACACTTCACATGCGATGATATTTCACATGAAGTTTCACATGTGAATGTTTTCACGAGATTTCCCAGCAAACAAAAATTAGTTGTTAAGATGTCCCTGGAACATCACGCATACACTATACAGTGTAATGTATCTGCATATTAAACTCATTCCAAATAAGATACAGTGCCTTTGGAAAGTATTCAAACCCCTTGACTTTTTCCACATTTTGTTACGTTACAGCCTTCTTCTAAAATTGATTAAATAAAAAAAATCCTCAGCGATCTACACACAATACCCCATAATGACAAAGTGAAAAAWGTTTTTTTGAAATTTTAGCAAATGTATTAAATGTTTCCATTGATCTTCCTTGAGATGTTTCTACAACTTGATTGGAGTCCACCTGTGGTAAATTCAATTGATTGGACATGATTTGGAACACCTGTCTATATAAAGTCCCACAGTTGACAGTGCATGTCAGAGCAAAAACAAAGCCATGAGTTCGAAGGAATTGTCCGTAGAGCTCTGAGACAAGATTGTGCCAAGGCACAGATCTGGGGAAGGGTACCAAAACATTTCTGAAGTTCCCCCAAGAACACAGTGGCCTCCATCATTCTTAAATGGAAGAAGCTTGGGACCACCAAGACTCTTCCTAGAGCTGGCTGCCCGGCCAACCTGAGCAATCGGGGGAGAGGGGCCTTCGTCAGGGAAGTGACCAAGAACCCGATGGTCACTCTGACAGAGCTCTAGAGTTCCTCTGTGGAGATGGGAGAAACTTCCAGAAGGACAACCATCTCTGTAGCACTCCACCAATCAGGCCTTTATGGTAGAGTGGCCAGAAGGAAGCCACTCCTCAGTAAAAGGCACATGACAGCCCGCTTGGAGTTTGCCAAAAGGCACCTAAAGACTCTCAGACCAAGATTCTCTTTGGCCTGAATGCCAGCGTCACGTCTGGAGGAAACCTGGCACCATCCCTACGGTGAAGCATGATGGTGGCAGCATCATGCTGTGGGGATGTATTTCAGCGGCAGGGACTGGGAGACTAGTCAGGATCGAGGCAAATACTGTATGAACGGAGCAATGTACAGAGATCCTTGATGAAAACCTGCTCCAGAGCGCTCAGGACCTCAGACTGTGGAGACGGTTTACCTTCCAACAGGACAACGACACTGAGCACACAGCCAAGACAACACATGAGAGGCTTTGGGACAAGTCTCTGAATGTCCTTGAGTGGCACTCTTTTGTGCCACTCTTTTGCTTAGAAATGTAGTATAGGTAGTGAATGTGTAGGTGACTCCTGAGAATGTGGTGGAGTTTGTGGTGCAGGAAAAAGATCAGCATACTCCGAATCCAGAGGTTTTGAGTTTAAATCCCAGGTGGGGTCCTTTTGAAAAGTCAGCACTAAGTGATCATGTCAAGTGTATTCATATTGATTCAAGATGTTTACACTATTTTAGCTGAACAGCGTACCACTTACCTTAAAACATCCATACCATTTTATATTTTCATGAATATATTTTCATGAATCTCACATGTGAATAGCAGATTTACATGTGACATTGCAGTTTCACATTTGAAAAACTTTCAAAATGTTCAAAGGTTGGTGAAATTTTGCATCCCCATGTTGTCACATTTATTTCACATGAGATCACGTGCAATTCATGTGGTTTTTCRGTAAGGGTGGTAACACTCTTTTGGCTTTTGGGTCTGTTTGCTTGAAGGAATTTTTTTCCTATGCTATTTCTTTTCTAAAGAATGTGTGTGATCTAAACACAGCGAAAAGGCTGAGGGTGAACATCACTGACATTGGTGTCAAGGCTTTGTAGTATGGCTGAGAACAAACATACCTATCCTGTTTAATCATTAAATCCCTAACGATGGCATTTTCTCCATGTAAATTATTCACTTTGTCTTCTATCACTTTTGCATTTGTAATGAACTGATTTCAATGCGTTGGTTCGAGGGCTCGTGCTGTAGTCTAACACACTCCCACAGCTGAGTAGTGTGACAAGATTAGAGCTGTAAACATGAACATTCTCCCGTAATTTTTTTCTCCCCCAGATGAGAATGAATTTCACGGACGCCAGAGGGTTAGAAGAGAGTTAAATCTGAACTGCAGATGTTTGGATGTGAGGAATATCGTAGTGTCGTCCCATTTGATAACTGGGCCATGGTCCTWTGCAGTAGAAGAAGTGGGGGATGGGATGGAGATAGAGGAGAAGCTCACTGCCAATCTCGTTCCTCTCCCAGTGAAATCTCCCAGACAGCTCCAAACTAACCCCCGCTGGGAGAGATTTAACACGTCCAATTCCAACTGTGCTCAGACGCATTCCCAAACGGGCGTCGACGATCCTCCGCCTCAGAAGAATAGAAAAGTTGCTGAAAGCAAAAAATGTTCCTCACCACAATCTGAACAAACAAACATCAAACAACAGAGACTGAAGCAGCGACTGCTGCCACTGACCAGGTCCCATTGGGGTCCAGCCTCTTCGTGTGTAGAGCAGTCTGCAGAGGAACTAGCAGTGCCATGGCGGTGTAGGGCGATGGTGGCACAGAACCCTGAACCATCTCGGCTCCCTTCCAGAATCCTGCCAGACCTCCAAAACCCAATTAGAGCATCTGGCTGTGAGATACTGGAGCTGTGCCGACGTATGCCCTCTAGGATGAACTGTGTGAACCATGTGAGCCCGAGCACATCTGGAACTGGAACCAGACCGGTGGGTTGGAGGTTGCTTGGGGAGCCCGTCGGGGACGGCGGAGCACAGGTGCGGGTCGGTCAACCAGAACACCACTCCTGGAAAGTGAGAAAGTTCTCTGGGGCATCAGTTGACAGCCACAGTCTCACCAGCCTTCTGCATAATAGTGATTGTGGTTCTGGTGTATCCAGGGGCAGCCAAACCCAGACACATCTTCCAGATACTGGGCTCTCTGGCTGTGCTAAAGACAGCCAAGGAGCCAGCCAACAGGATGGACGGGAGGTCAGCGGCTCCAGGAGGGACCAGAGAAGTGGAGGTGGGGTTGGAAAAGGGAGACAGATGCCCAGAGAAGAATCCTTGCGGTGGGGTGAAGGATCGACATGGCCTTGGGTGAGTATTTCCACAGCTCCATGGCGACTCTCTCTGTCACTCCACTCAGAGTGTACACATCCTGCCAGACTGGCAGGTCAGCTCAGTACTGCCAGTTAAGTGCTGCCACCATCATTTACTAGTTGCATGTGCATAACAGAAGCTGCCCATCTGTCAACCACTCCTGTATTCTTCACCTCCAAATAAAATTGGAACGTAATTATCGTTGGAAAATCTAAATTCTAAATGAAGACCACATTGATACCTTTTTAATTTCTCTGGTCTATGTAAATGGCTGTGAATGGAAACATAATGACATCCTGCTTTACTGTAATAATACTACTATTCTTCCGGCTTTCTCGTCAAACATTAAGTATTCTCAGCAGCACCCTTTACAAAACATGAAGTATTCTCAGCAGCACCCTTTACAAAACATGAAGTATTCTCAGCAGCACCCTTTACAAACATGAAGTATTCTCAGCAGCACCCTTTACAAAACATGAAGTATTCTCAGCAGCACCCTTTACAAAACATGAAGTATTCTCAGCAGCACCCTTTACAAAACATGAGTATTCTCAGCAGCACCCTTTACAAAACATGAAGTATTCTCAGCAGCACCTTTACAAAACATGAAGTATTCTCAGCAGCACCCTTTACAAAACATGAGTATTCTCAGCAGCACCCTTTACAAAACATGAAGTATTCTCAGCAGCACCCTTTACAAAACATGAAGTATTCTCAGCAGCACCCTTTACAAAACATTTCAGTCTCAATTGAAACAGGTGCTTTCAGCTCGCAACAAAGATCACAAGGACATTGTTATATTTAGAATTGCTTCAAGTGAACACGATTCAAGACCAGAATATGAATGTCTTTCTTTATGTAGTACATTCTAATAGGTTTGTAATAACTCTATAGGTTCTTTAGAAACCCCAGGATCCATTTGATCCAATACATCATTAATTTCCATGGCAACACAAAGTGGATCAAGTGGATCAAACGGCACATATGCTTGGAAAGTCTTTGAAGATTTGAAGTTCACATATGGATGAATGTTCGCATAGATTGAATGGGTGCGATTTTGTCAATTGAAGACATTGTATTCAGAACGACAGAGGCACTTCAAAGTCATGCAGAGAAGTCCTTCAAACTCATCATTCCTCATTCAGAGTGGATATTGTATGGTGACAGTACTAGTAAGTCTGAGAGACTCTGTTTTCTCTTCTCTATGAAATGGACTGTATTTGTCACATCATCACATATCATATATATTTTTTTCTGGTATGTTCCTTCGAATAAGCGCTACTATAGCACTTTAAGTATTTCCGACAGACTAAGTTAACAAACCAATTCCTTTCCCATGTGTTTTTTTTTTTTTTTTACCAGAGGTGGGAATGCTGTTGTAAGTCACAGAGAGAGAAACCCCCTCAGAAGTGGCCTTTGTGCACCTGTAGATGTCGGGCTGTATCAAATGTCTCAGAATAGGAGTGCTGATCTAGGATCAGATCCCCACGTCTATGTAGTGTTATTAAAAGATGATCTAACAGGCTAAACTGATCATTAATCAGCACTCCTCCGAGACACTTGATATGTCCCACAGGGGACAGATAAGACAGATCAGTGTTCCAGGAGATTCTATAGAATGAGGGAAAGCTGTGTCACAAATGGCACCCTATATCCTATATAGTGCACTACTTTTGACCAAATCCCCTAAGGGTTTTGGTGCCGTTTGGGAGGCAGACAACAGCTTCAGCAATGCTCTGTTCTACAGCATGTATCTCTACTCTGGTGACTGACTGTTGTAAATGGCTCTCTGCCGCTTGTTCTCTCTTGTGATGGATGGTTTGTTTGTTTGTTTTCTTGTCTGTCTTCCGTAGGACTCCGAGAGTCAGTCAAGGAACCAGCGGCAGAACGAGTGTGATGTCACCCTACTGCACATTGTGCATCTTTTACAGTGTAGGTCAGTCAATCTGTCTCATGTCAGGGAAGAAGGACAATTTGGAGATGATTTTCAACATATCCTTCACAACAGACAAACTTGACTCAAGCAAATAACAAGATATTTAGTATTCAGAGTAGGTTAGTGAATGGATAGGAGGAGCGAGCAYTCTTGATATAATTCTTTTTTATTCCAAGACTGTAAATTGAATTTTGTCTACAGTGTAAAAGGTCATGATAAAAAGACAAAGGAATGAAATAGAAGTTTGGTAAAACAACTGGGTGACCAGAATATCAACAACATCCATACAAAATGATTCACTATGCTAAATAATGACAATGTAACAGTCTGACTTCAAACCAGGGAAGAACAAGAAGAAAAAACGGTCATTTAAAAAAAAGATCAGTAGCTAGGTTGCATGAAAGTCTTGTCTATGGACCAAAAGTTAACCAATAAGGTATGAATGTGTAGATTAAACCAAAAGGTATGAATGTGTAGTTTAACCAAAGGGTATGAATGTGTAGTTTAAAGACAAAAGGTATGTATTGTAGTTTACAAAAGGTATGAATGTGTAGTTTAACAAAAGGTATGAATATGTAGTTTAACAAAAAGGTATGAATGTGTAGTTTAACAAAAGGTATGGATGTGAGTTAGTAAAAGCAAAAGGTATGAATGTGTAGTTTACAAAAAGGTATGGAATGTAGTTTAACCAAGGTGATGAATGTGTGAGTTTAACAAAAAGGTATGAATGTGTAGTTTAAACAAAAAGGTATGAATGTAGTTTAACAAAAAGGTATGAATGTGTAGTTTAACAAAAGGTAGTGAAATATGTATGTTTAAAGATGTAAAGGATGAATGTTGTTTACCAAAAGTGTATGAATGTGTAGTTAACCAAAAGGTATGAATGTGTAGTTTAACCAAAAGTATGGAATGTGTAGTTTACCAAAAGGTATGAATGTGTAGTTTACAAAAAGGTAATGAATGTGTAGTTTAACAAAAAGGTATGAATTGTAGATTAACCAAAAGGTATGGATGTGTAGTTAACAAAAAGGTATGAATGTGTAGTTTAACCAAAAGGTATGGATGTGTAGTTTAACCAAAAGGTATGAATGTGTAGTGTTAACAAAAAGGTATGAATGTGTAGTTTAACAAAAGGTATGAATGTGTAGTTTAACAAAAAGGTATGAATGTTAGTTTAACCAAAGGTGTGAATGTGTAGTTTAACAAAAAGGTATGAATGTGTAGTTTACAAAAAGGTATGAAGTGTTAGATTAACAAAAAGGTATGAATTTGTAGTTTAACAAAAAGGTATGAATGTGTAGTTTAACAAAAATGTATGAATATGGTAGTTTAACAAAAAGTATGAATATGTGATTTAAAAAAGGTATGAATGTGTAGTTTAACAAAAAGGTATGAATGATGTAGTTTAACAAAAAGGTATGAATGTGTAGTTTAACAAAAAGGTATGAATGTGTAGTTAACAAAAAGGTATGTGTAGTGTAACAACATGTATGAGTATGTAGTGTAACCAAATGTATGAGTATGTAGTGTAACCAAATGTATGAGTATGCAGTGTAACCAAATGTATGAGTATGTAGTAGAGGTTGTAATACAACATAGAGGAAATATTAAAGTCAGAGTACAAAAAAATCGGAACATAGTCATGTGTACTTGTATAACATGGTATAGCTATGTTAAAGTAATACTAGTCCATTAACACATGTACTGTACTTTTTGTGAACAAACACACACATACATAAAGTGCACAAGCATAAGAAAATAGACAGCCATAATGTCTGACAGAAGGATATTGACCTACAGTATGTGTACATTTTATACAGTTCACTTTTTCCATCATTTGAATATAATAACACTAACCGTTAGGTCTTGCAATGCACATGTTAGCAGATTTTACAAATCCTGAATGTTCTAGACATAATTATGTATATTTTCCAAGCAGCAGCGGTATGGGCGGCCATCTTGCCTGCGTTTTTGAGTCAAGCTTGATTTTAAAGTGGTGCTGTTATCATGTTCCTGTGTTGTTGTGTCCTTTATGATAGTTAAGTGCTTTAGTGATCATTACAAAAATATAGATTTCAGGGGCAACATAATGGGGACATCAATATTATGCTCTGCTCTTCTCTACTCATGGGCAAAACCGTCACAAAATGAATGTTATTGCTCCTCTTAAAACTATTTTCGCATTGACAGGGGTTGGTCGATCGAATTGCAGCTTGCATCCCAAAGTGCAGTATTTTTTCTGCATACTCTGAGGTGTCTTAGGTCGAAAGACCCTTTTCAAATTTCACCAGTGACAGATGTGGTATTGGTGCACCTCAGTTACATACATTTATATCTGAGAGAATCATAGTAAGACAATGACGTTTCACCATAACACAAAAAATCTCAATATTGGCCTGTGAGACAGTGACACAGTTCCCTGTCACATGATTTCATATGTATCAACAATAGACTTAAAGTAATTACTAAACGATTAGCGACATTGTGCTCCTTTCACTGTATC
>NC_036854.1:38604126-38690161 GCF_002910315.2 Salvelinus sp. IW2-2015
ACACACACGCTGACACACAGATGATAACCAACCCCTCTTCGAGCTCCAAGTGATGGCGTATCAGCTTTAGGAACTGCCACATGAAGCAACATGAATAAAAGTGAAGCAACATGAATAAAAGTGAAGCAACATGAATAAAAATGAAGCAACATGAATCAAAGTCTAACCAACATCATTGGTTTACATTTATCATAATCTGGGGTTGAAATATATGTCCCTGTATGTGGCAACAGGGCCATTTTTGAATCTACACATCTACAAATTCAACACAACATACAGTAGGCTACCTTTGAGAAAAAGAATGCTCCCTATCTTCCCATTATTTAGGATACTGATAATGTAACAATGCTTATTGTACACAAAATAGAGTCCAATGATGAAATATAATTTACATGGAGCGATGGCAGAATGAATAAGAACGTATCCGACCAACATTGTGGAAGAATGGATCAGTCACTTCCATGATGAAGTCCTCTCTTCTACAGTATAAAGTGGCATCTGGGTCACAGCGTGTCAGCATTTCTGCTTATAATGACAAGTCGAGTTAATTCAAGTTGAATCAGGTCAATTTTCCTCATTTAGGGATTAAGTCCAAAAATAGATTAAATAAATGCAGCAAACACATGGAGAAACACAGCAAAGAGCTTCCCATCAAGCTATTGAGGAGTTTTTACATGACTGCGGCATAGGATAGGATACAGGGACCGACAAGACAACAACACAGACAGACCTTATACAGTAGCCGTACATAATGAGTTAGCGTTGCACCCCGACTATTACATTTTTGATTGGACGGTGAAGAGCGTTGATGTCCAATGGGTTTGCAAAACGGCCGATTCAACGTCATGTGACTTCAGCGAAGGTGATGTGATTCTAAAAGGAGGAAAGAAAGAAAACAATTACGTGAGACAAGTTACACAAAAAGTATTTATTTTTTTTATCTCAGAAGAAATTAAAGCTTTTGAAATGAGGCAGGGTTAAGTAAGTCGTTAAGAAGCTGAACGACATTTGCTCTAGATTCTAGTTGCTCTATTCTAGTTGCTCTATTCTAGTTGCTCTAAAAGTTGCTCTAGATTCTAGTTGTTCTATAGATCTAGTTGCTCTATTCTAGTGCTCTAAAAGTTGCTCTAGATTCTAGTTGCTCTAATTTAGTTGCTCTAAGTTCTAGTTGCTCTAAAAGTTTGCTCTAGATTCTAGTTGCTCTATTCTAGTTGCTCTAAAGTTGCTCTAGATTCTAGTTGCTCTATTCTAGTTGCTCTATTCTAGTGTGCTCTAGATTCTAGTTGCTCTATTCTAGTTGCTTCTAATTTCTAGTTGCTCTATTCTAGTTGCTCTAAAAGTTGCTCTAGATTCTAGTTGCTCTATTCTAGTTGCTCTAAAAGTTGCTCTAGATTCTAGTTGCTCTATTCTAGTTGCTCTATTCTAGTTGCTCTAAAAGTTGCTCTAGATTCTAGTTGCTCTAAAAAGTTCCTCTAGATTCTAGTTGCCTCTATTCTAGTTGCTCTAAAAGTTGCTCTAGATTCTAGTTCTCTATTCTAGTTGCTCTAAAAGTTGCTCTAGATTCTAGTTTGCTCTATTCTAGTTGCTCTAAAAGTTGCTCTAGATTCTAGTTGCTCTATCTAGTTGCCTCTAAAAGTTGCTCTAGATTCTAGTTGCTCTAGATTCTAGTTGCTCTATTTCTAGTTGCTCTAGATTCTACTTGGCTCTATTTCTAGTTGCTCTAAAAGTTGCTCTAGATTCTAGTTGCTCTATTCTAGTTGCTCTATTCTAGTTGCTCTAAAAGTTCTCTAGATTCTAGTTGCTCTAGATTCTAGTTGCTCTATTCTAGTTGCTCTAGATCTACTTGCTCTATTCTAGTTGCTCTAGATTCAAATGCTCTAGATTCTACTTTCTCTAGATTCTAGTTGCTCTAGATTCTACTTGCTCTTGATTCCAGTTGCTCTAGATTCGACTTGCTCTAGATTCTACTTGCTCTATTCTAGTTGCTCTAGATTCTAGTTGCTCTAGATCTAGTTGCAGATTGTAGTTGCCACGTTCTTCTTCTTTATCTTATTAGTAGCTCGCTATCAAGATTCTAGTTGCTCTACGATTCTAGTTGCTCTAGATTCTAGTTCTCTAGAGATTCTACTTTGCCCATAGTTCTAGTTGCTCTAGATTCTACTTGCTCATTCTAGTTGCGTAGAGTTCTAGTTGCTAGATTCTCAGTTGCTAGATTCTAGTTGCTAGATTCTAGTTGCGCTAGATTCTGTGGTTGCTCTAGATTGCGAGTTGCTCTAGATTCTACTTGCTCTATTCTAGTTGCTTCAGATTCTAGTGCTCGCTAGTTGCTCTATTCTTAGTTCTACTATTCTAGTTGCTGCAGCTTTAGAGTTCTAGTTGCTCTATTCTAATGCTCTAGATTCTAGTTGCTCTAGATTCTAGTTTGCTCAAGTTCTAGGTCCTGCTCTAGATTCTAGTTGCTCTAGATTCTAGTTGCTCTATTCTAGTTGCTCTATTCTAGTTGRGCTAGATTCTAGTTGCTCTAGATTCTAGTTGCTCTATTCTAGTACTATCAAGCCCATGTTTTCCCCCATGCGGATATGGGAAACAACATGTCAGTTTATTTTCTGGTTCTTTCATAAAACTTTAATGCATTATGATAGATACTGCGTCTGCTGCTTTCATCAATGAAGACTAGGGATGCTGTACTGTATGCCTATGAGCAGGGAGGGAGTCATCTTCAGGCAGCTTTTCTCAAAACAGCTCTGGCAGTAAAGCAAGGGAGAGGGGGAACCCGAGTGTATTTTAGGGGTCATACAGTACGCTTTCAAAAGTAGCCAAAAGTGGCACTTCAAGATTAATGTGAGAGCCTTAGAACGACCCATACTAACGCAAGAGGGTGGGATGGCGGGGAGTGGGCATGCAGCAACAGGGGGGGGGGACAGCTGTGGGTGAATAGGGGGGTGCAGGGATGTACTGTAGCTATGTGCTACCTTGATAATGTGGTTCAACTGCCATATAACCCCTGTCCGCTCCTGCCCAGATCTGAAACCAACCAAACGAGCCRGTGTCAGATGCAGTGGTCTCATTTTAAGCAAACTACAACTGGTAAAGGCTTCATATGGTATTCATAAAGTCTTCATAAGCACCTTATAGAGGTTTTATGAAGYCTTCGTTAAGCCTTAAAAGTTGTGGTTTGTTTAAAATGGGACTGATGCAGTTATTTGTCAGTGTTGCTGGGTAAAGAGATGGTGGAAGAGTTACCCCACCACAGTCTGACTGCTGTAGTTGAACAGGCTGCTAATACGTCACATCACATTATCCATAGCGCTACTCACTAGCTAGTCACTAGAATTTGCAGATGTTATTTTCTTCCAAATAGGTTTCTTTAGCATACATTTGTGCATGCTGAGTTTGTTGTCAGATGTCTTTTTTTTTTTTATGACATAACAAATTGAAGATGTGGATTCTATCAACACCCATAAACAGTGTTAATGTTGACTTCTGTGTGTTAATTATTCAAGTACAATAACCTGTCATAGCAGCTGATTGAATATACACTACATGGCCAAAAGTATGTGGACAAAACTTCAAATTAGTGGATTCAACTATTTCAGTCACACCRGTTGCTAACAGGTGTTTAAAATTGAGCACACAGCCATGCAATGTCRATAGAAAAACATTGGCAGTAGAATGGCCCATACTTTCAACATGGCAACGTCATAGGATGCCACCTTTCCAASAAGTCAGTTTGTAAAATTTCTGCCCTGCTAGAGCTGCCTTGGTCAACTGTAAGTGCTGTTATTGTGAAGTGGAAACATCTATGAGAACAACGGCTCCGATGGACGAATCTGGGTTTGGCGGAAGCCAGGAGAACGCAACTTGCCCGAATGAATAGTGCCAACTGTAAAGTTTTGTGGAGGAGAAATCTGGGTCTGTTTTCAATGGTTCCGCCTATGATCCTTAGTTCCAGTGCAGGGAAATCGTAACAGCATACAATAACAAAGCTACAACAATGTAATTCTAGACTATTCTGTGCTTCCAACTTTGTGGCAACAGATTGGGGAAGGCACAAAGCAAGGCCATACATAAATAATTTTAAATAAATAATTTGTCGAGATCGGTGTGGAAGAACTTGACTGGCCTATACAGAGCCCTGACCTCAACCCCATCGAACAACTTTGAGATGAATTGGAAAGCCGACTGCGAGCCAGGCCTAATCAACCAACAATAGTGCCCGACCTCACTAATGCTCTTGTGGCTGAATGGAAGCAAGTCCCCGCAGCAATGGTCCAACATCTAGTGGAAATCCTTCCCAGAAGAGTAGAGGCTGTTATTGCAGCATTATATTGGAATGAGATGTTAAATGAGCAGGTGTCCACATACTTTTGGCCATGTAGTTTATATCAACAGAAACTCATCAGAAAGAGAAAAGAGAAAGAAGGAAAATAAAGCACTTCAACCAGGAGTTGCCAAATACTATGGACACTGAATAGTCAAATTCATCTTGGCCTGATTGGAATCTCCTTTGGCCCATTGGCTGCCTGTCTAACAGGCCCAGTTGGTCAGATGGTCAGCCAGTCTGTCTGTGTAGTGTCTGCGTCCCAAATGCCCCCCTATTTTCTACATAGAGCACTACTTTTGAACAMACTTTTGACCAAGTGGTGCACTAGAAAGAGAATAGGGTGCCATTTGGGAAGTAGCCAATGTGTTCCAGAGAGTTGGCAGGCAGGCTCGGAGCCCTCACACAAACGGGTGCATACGTTTATTGCCTTGTGTTCTGCAGGTGCTCGAAGTGCCCAAAGCGGCCTCTGATCCAGCGAAAGAACCCCAGAATGCGCTCTTTGAACGATTGAGGAGGCTCATCCTCATCGTCTGTCTCCTACAGGAGTTTAGTGGTATGGATATGCATAGAATGTTTAAGTTACACTGAGTGTACAAAACATTAGGAACACCGCTTTTTCCATGACAGACTGATCAGGTGAAAGCTATGATTCCTTATTAAATCCACTTCAATCAGTGTAGATGAAGGGGAGGAGACAGGTTAAAGAAGGATTTGTAAGCCTTGAGACAATTGAGACATGGATTGTGCATGTGTGCCATGGACAAGACAAAATATTTAAGTAGCTTTGAACGGGGTATGGTCGTAGAGTATTCTTAAAATCCACTCCACACAGCTTAGTTGTCAGTAGCCTAATCAATGACATGTTCACATAAACCAGTCTGTTAATAATTCAAATGGACAGCTAGTATGACCCATATTACTGATTTCAAAATGTTATCTAATAATAACCTTGTTAAATCCTAGAATATATTCATAGCGTACATAGGGTGAAGGGTAGAGGTACTCAACTCTTACCCTWCAAGCCTGCTGGTTGTCTGTTCTACCTGATAACACCCACCTATTGTCCCAGGTCTAAATCAGTCCCTGATTAGAGAGTGAACAAACGTAGTGGAACTGGCTTCAATGGGGAAAAGTGTGACGCCAATCAGCCCACCGAGGACTGGAGTTGCCCATCCCTGGTGTAGGGAATAGTGTATAGGCCATGGGGTTGAGTACCTGCGAGGCGATGTACTTCTCCAGTGGGCTCTCCACTCTAGACATGTTCTCCTGTGGGGGGTCTTCACCAGTCAGTAACAGCTTGCCTTTGAAGTTATGCACCACACACAACCACCTAGAACACACAGGCAGGGGGAGACAGGAGTCACACACACACACACACACACACACACACACACACACACACACACACACACACACACACACACACACACACACACACACACACACACACACACACACACACACACACACACACACACACACACACACACAACAAACACACACACACCCGAGCCCACACACACACACACACACACACACACACACACACACACAGGGTGGAAGGGAGGTACAATAGTCTCTATCAACATAACCATCCTCACACAGACAGAAGGAGACCTACATATAGAATCATATAGGATTCTCCCCTCCATGATTCCTTAATGAGACGTTTCAATCTGCAATGGCTTGAAGCCAGAAGAAATTGCTGTAAAAATGTGTGTGCGCACATGCACGTGCACTCATGCCCAATATGTGTGTATGCGTGTCTGATGTGTGAGAGTTGGCCTCTTTAAGCTTGATATGCATGCCTATCCTGAAGCCAGTTAGCTCTCACAATGGATGGTGTATGACACACTCCAGTAAAGGCCAAAACCAGGCTTTAAGCTTCAAAATGAGGTGATCAATCTTACAGTTGCCGTTAACGAAACAGTGTGTGTGTGCGTGCGTGTGTGTGTGTGTGTGCGTGCGTGCGTGCCATTCCCTCCCGTTCTCATTCTTCTATACTGGATGCGTTTCGCCCTGTGGTGATAGGGGGAGAATAGAATACATATCTGAGCCCTTTGTTGCTCTAAATTAGTTGCTTTCTTTCCTTTCTCCTCTTTCGTTTCCCCAAGCCAATCCATTCCTTTATGCAACACACCATTCCAAAGCCTTTCAAAAGCCTAAAGCTTATTGCTCCCAATAAATTATCTAGCTCCTACTGAGCAGGAAGGTGTTGATAATTGGTACAATAAAAAGCACAAAGCAAAGAGTCGGGTAATGTATACAATTTTTTTTTTTTGACCATTTACTCATCAACAACAATAATAATTGTTTTTCAACATTGTTTTTGTTGGATGGCGTTGACTGTGATAGTAGTGGTATTAGAGTGAGAGGAGAGGAAGACAGAGAGGGTAGTTCTTCCCAACGGTGGGTGTAGCTATGAGCACTGGTCGTATTGGAACTCCGGGCGCCTTACCATCGGGCAAGGAGAAAGATATCTACAGTCCCAAATGAGCTAACTCCAGCACTCCCTAAAGCTGGGGGTTGTTACAGTATGGTACTCAGCTATTACAACATAAGGGACCGGGGGCTGTGACACAGCGATGCCATAGTGTTGTAGTGGAAAAAATATATCTGTATTACTTCTCACATTTTCATATCTCCTCTTGCACTTCTTGTTTAAGGAAGACTTTAATGATTCGTTAATGAGGTGACTTACAGTCAGTCACTATTTATTTTACCTGTATTTAACTAGGCAAGTCAGTTAAGAACAAATTCTTATTTACAATGACAGCCTACACCTGCCAAACCCGGACAATGCTGGGCCAATTGTGCGCCACCCTATGGGACTCCCAATCACCGCTGGTTGTGATACAGCCTGGATTCGAACCAGGGTGTCTGTAGTGATGCCTCTAGCACAGAGATGCTGCGCCACTTGGGAGAACCCTAAGTGAAACACTTCTAATATAAGCCTGTCTGCCCTCGATTCTCAATTTGATCCGCCGCGATATGAACCGACTTCCGACAGATTAATGACTTTACTCAATCAGATCATCAATCAATGTGAATTTGAGACACCTCATTAAAGTAGTGTCTGATGATCAATCATATGCTTGAGCACCAACCTTAGAACGGTAAACAATAGCATCATTCCACAATAAGAGTTAAATCGATCTACACTTCTTTCATTTCAATGCAATCCTGAGAGGCAGCAAGGATGCTCTGTCTATATGGATGTATATAGATGTATATGGATTTTAAGAATAGAAAACATTCAATATTATTCAAATCACACGAGGTTAACTCTTCTTAGACAATAACCAATGGAAACCTTAGAAGTAGAAGGATAAGATATAAAAGGAGGGATCTAATGTGTCTGGCTCGCACCAAGTTTGATCAATTAGAATCATTTAGGAAAGGTGGTACTTTATAGCATTGAACAGTGAGCACTAATATCACTCAACAGTCTGGTAGGTTCAGTTTTAATGAAGAGGTCTTTCTTTAGAGTAAACAGCATACTCTCCTAGCCTAGCCCAGCCCACTTCCCTATTCATCTCGCTTCCTAGTGCTAGAGAGAGAGAGAGAGATAGAAAGAGAGAGAGCGAGAGAGGCAGAAAGAGAGAGAGCGAGAGAGGCGGAGAGAAGAGGAGGAGAGGCGGTTTGATCTTATTTCTCTGGATCCCCTATCTCTTTCATCCGCTGACATGCCTTATCTGAGCGGAGCGCTGATTACTGGAACTCTCAAACGCGTGTCTCACAGTCTAACATGCATGCAGCACAGACCGTGCACAGAGAGTGTTAGAAACAACACACCTGCACATACAGTGCCTTCGGAAAGTATTCCGACCCCTGGACTTTTTCCTCATTTTCTTACGTTACAGCCTTATTCTAAAATTGATTTTTTTTAAAAACCATCTCAACATTCAACATACAATGCCCCGCAATGACAAAGCGAAAACAGAAATACCTTTTTTATATAAGTATTCAGACCATTTGCTATGAGATTCGAAATTGAGCTCAGGTGCATTCTGTTTCCATTGATCATCCTTGAGATGTTTCTACAACAGTCCACCTGTGGTAAATTCAATTGATTGGACATGATTTGGAAAGGCACATACTTGTCTATATAAGGTCCCACAGTTGACAGTGCATGTCAGAGCAAAAACCAAGCTATGAGGTCGAAGGAATTGTCTGTAGAGCTCTGAGACAGCATTGTGTTGAGGCACAGATCAGGGGAAGGGTACCAAAAAAAGTCTGCAGCATTGAAGGTCCCCAAGAACACAGTGGCCTCCATCGTTCCTAAATGGAAGAAGTTTGGAACCTCAAAGACTCCTAGAGCTGGCCGCCTGGCCAAACTGAGCAATCAGGTGAGAAGGGCTTTGGTCAGGGAGGTGAACAAGAACCTGATGGTCACTCTGACAGAGCTCTAGACTTCCTCTGTGGAGATAGGAGAACCTTCCAGAAGGACAACCATCTCTGCAGCACTCCACCAATCGGGTCTTTATGGTAGAGTGGCCAGACGGAAGCCACTCCTCAGTAAAAGGCACATGACAGCCCGCTTGGAGTTTGCCAAAAGGCACCTAAAGACTCTCAGACCATGAGAAACAAGATTCTCTGGTGTGATGAAACCAAGATTGAAATCTTTGGCCTGAATGCCATGCGTCACGTGTGGAGGAAACCTGGCACCATCCCTACGGTGAAGCATGGTGGTGGCAGCATCATGCTGTGGGGATGTTTTTCAGTGGCAGGGACTGGGAGACTAGTCAGGATCGAGGCAAAGATGAACAGAGCAAAGCACAGAGAGATCCTTGAATAAAACCTGCTCCAGAGCACTAAGGTCTTCAGACTGGGGCAAAGGTTCACTTTCCAACAGGAAAAGCATAAAAGCAAATATAAAACGACATGTACATATAAAAGCATACAAAGAAGATCTGAACTGAAGCAGAATAACAGAGGAATGTTATGAACATGGCAGGATCTTATAGAGTTTAACTTAAAGGAATGGGAGCGATATGGGAATGGTGTGGCTGCTAATATCCACATTATGTTTCTCCTGTTCTGGGTACAGTACGGATATAGATAGTAAGGCCAATGACTGGTCCAGACATCTGGGACCCCTAGGGAGATGTGTTCACACTCCAACCCCAGCCTCATGGACCTCCACTGGACTACCGAGCCAGAAACAGACCCATGGCCCAGTCACCTCCAGAGTGGACCAGGAGAACTAGGTGAAGGGAAGATTGCGACAAATGTTCAGTGACAGCAGAAGTACAAACACACAACCACTGTCATTACTGTTCACTGTAAAATCCTTTGTGAGTGTTTGTGCATAATCGTGCACATGCATGCGCGCGTGTCTATATCTAAATTGTGCCTCTGCAATCCTTTATCATCCTCGCCACATTTCAATCTGCGTAAAGCCAACTCCTATTTGAGATCATTGCTCCACTTCACTCCATGCTTGGCTTCCCTCTCTGGCCATGATGGGGGAACGTTACTGTGTGAAAGGGAAAGTCCATGTCTATGTGGAGCAGCAATACAGAGGAACTGCAGAGCAGCACAATGGGCTTTGCAGGGGTTCCAGCTCCAGTGGATCAGGGGAAAGGCTCTTAGACTCCATAGGAGGGCCCTTGGCGAGGAGGGACAGGTTGGAGAGGACCAGAGGAATTAAGTGGGGCAACTGCCAGTTTGCAGGGTTGGTCAAATCAAATCAAATGTTATTGGTCGCAAAGACATATTTAGCAGATGTTATTGTGGGTGTAGCAAAATGCTTGTGTTTCTAGCTCCAACAGGGCAGTAATATCTAACAATACACAACAATACACACAAATCTAAAAGTAAAAGAATTAAGAAATATAGAAGTATTAAGGATGAGCCATGTCGGAGTATGGAGTATATATATATATATATATATATATATATATATATATATATATATATTTACATACAGTACCAGTCAAAAGTTTGTGGGAATCACACATGCGGAGATCATCCGTTCACCTACTCTGCGTCTCACAAAAATCTATTTTTTTGACTCATCAGACCAAAGGGCAGATTTCCACCAGTCTAATGTCCATTGCTCGTGTTTCTTGGCCCAAGCAAGTCCCTTCTTATTATTGGTGTCCTTTAATATCTTCTGTATACCACCCCTCCCTTGTCACAACACAACTGATTGGCTCAAACGCATTAAGAAGGAAAGAAATTCCACAAATTAACTTTTAACTGTTAATTGAAATGTATTCCAGGTGACTACCTCATGAAGCTGGTTGAGAGAATGCCAATAGTGGGCAAAGCTGTCATCAAGGCAAAGGGTGAATACTTTGAAGAATCTCAAATATAAAATATATTTTAATTTATTTAACACTTTTTTGGTTACTACATGATTCCATATGTGTTATTGCATAGTGTTGAAGTCTTCACTATTATTCTACAATGTAGAAAATATTAAAAAATAAAGAAAAACCCTTGAATGAGTAGGTGTGTCCAAACTTTTGACTGGTAGTGTAAGTGTGTGCTGTGACAGGTAGGGTATGGGTTAACAACCCTATTCCCGTTATAGTGCACTACTTTTGACCAGAGCCCACCATGGTATAAAGTAGTGCACTAGATAGGGAATAGGGTACCATGTGGGACACAACCATACTGATGCTGATCCAGGTTCTACAACTCAGTGGTATGGTGTCGAATTTAGGACAGCCTCAGAGTCCCAAGAAGTTGGTGTTGATGCTGTCCTAATACGCACACCAGACATTGTGACAATTTTGATGCTGCTGCAGGACAGGTTCTTACCAGGAAGGTAGCAATGGCCACTCCTATGATGAAGCCAGCGATGACATCAGACCAGTGGTTCCGATACTCAGCCACTCTGTTGAGTCCTGTGAGGAAGGCCAGACACATCAGACCCAGGGACAGCACAGGCTTGGCTAGCCGCGTCCCTTTGGCTTTCACCGTGCACGTGATGTAACTCTGGTGAGAGGGAAGAAGAAGGTGGGAATGGTTCAATGAACTTCACTGTTATTCCCTCACATTTTATAGACAACTAGCTGCTTTCTACTAGGGAATGTACATATATTTATATTTCTTTCCAAAGAAGTAGACATCCTCCCCCCCTCACCTGCATACCGATAGACTGCACATAGCCAAATCAGTGCTGAATCTTCCTTGTACTCAGAAGTAACGGCATGGTGTCATATCTCAAACAGAGAAAATGGGACCGCATGCAACATATAGGAACCATAGACATCTTGAGAATGTCAATACTATATTAATTCAGCAACAACAGAGTGCATCACTGCATGCTACAGTATATATATATGTGTCCTCAGTGTGAATAGGGCTGTATTGAGCTGGGTCTCTATTCAAGTAGATGGTTTCTCATCTAAAGTACAGTATATCCGAGGTGGGTATAGGGCTGTTGGTGGATGTGTTGTTTCTAACTAACTGTCACCTCTTTGCCCCCCTGCTCTACCTGAGAGGGAGAGACAGATAGACACAGATTGAGAGAGCGTAGTGTAGCGGTGGAAAAGAGAGAGACAGACAGAAAATAAAAAAAAGAGGGTGGTGGGGTGTGGGACAGACAGACAGACAGACAGACAGACAGAGAGAGACAGACAGAGAGGACAGAGAGAGAGACAGAAGAAGAGACAGAGAGAGAGAGAGAGAGAGAGAGAGAGAGAGACGAGAAGAAGGAACAGACAGAACAGACAGACAGACAGACAGACAGACAGACAGACCAGACAGACAGGACAGACAGACAGACAGAAGACAGACAGACAGACAGACAGAACAGACAGACAGACAGACAGACAGACAGACAGACAGACAGACAGAACAGACAGACAGAGAGTGAGACACACAGAGTACACAGCTGCCCCTGTCTCAGTGCTAAATTAGGAAGCCTGTGAGTCAAGCAGAGAGAAAGTGCCCGGAGCGGTGCCTCCCCTAACCCAGCTGGGACACAGATGATAGAGGGGGACTAAACAGGCCCTGTCACTCCTCTTAATTGTTTTAATCATTCTGATATGACATGGCATGGTGACAGTGGGACTCAAAATTGTCGAAAGTAACTTAAAAGTGACGCAACATTAATTTAAACATGTTGCAAATTAACTTAAAAGGCAATTGAATGGCCATTAAAACGTAACTAAAACGAACGGAGAGAAAACAATGCCCATTGTCGTTACATGGCTGAGAAGTAGAGGAGAGGAAACATGATTAAGAGTTTTTTTCCCTTGTTGTAGTCCTCTGAAGTGAAGCCACACGCTTTATAACGAATCCCTCATGTCAGAGCGGCAGATGAGTAATTGTATTTTTCATTAGTGCAAACTCTATGCTCTGAGGGCACATTACCCATTGTTCTCTCTCTCTCTTCCTCTTCTCTCCCTCTCTCAG
Organism: Salvelinus sp. IW2-2015; assembly: GCF_002910315.2. Lineage (NCBI taxonomy): Eukaryota > Metazoa > Chordata > Actinopteri > Salmoniformes > Salmonidae > Salvelinus > Salvelinus sp. IW2-2015. The sequence goes on from NC_036854.1 coordinate 38,616,824, forward strand.
CTTCCTCTTCTCTCTCTCTCTCTAGCTTCCTCTTCTCTCTCTCTCTAGCTTCCTCTTCTCTCTCTCTAGCTTCCTCTTCTCTCTCTCTTCCTCTCCTCTCTTTCTCTCTCTGTTCCTCTTCCTCTCTCTACTTCCTCTTCTCTCTCTCTCTCTTCCTCTTCTCTCTCTCTCTTCCTCTTCTCTCTTCTCTCTTGTTCTCTTCTCTCTTCTCTCTCTGTTCCTCTTCTCTCTCTCTCTGTTCCTCTTCTCTCTCTCTCTAGCTTCCTCTTCTCTCTCTCTCTTCCTCTTCTCTCTCTCTCTTCCTCTTCTCTCTTTCCTCTCTGTTCCTCTTCTCCTTTCTCTCTCTGTTCCTCTTCTCTCTCTCTCTAGCGTTCTCACTCTCTCTCACACCACACACACACACACACACACACACACACACACACACACACACACCACACACACACAACACACCACACACACACACACCACACACACACACACACACACACACCACACACACACACACACACCACACACACACACACACACACACACACACACACACCCACTCTCTCTCTCTCTCTCTCTCTCTCTCTCTCTCTCTCCCATGGACTCAAAGGTTGCATGCACCCTGACCCAGTTTCATTCCTTCTCTTCTCTGGGGGATAGAAAGAGATACACAACATTAGATTTTTTTCTCTTTCTCTATCTCGCTCTGCGTTAGTTTATAACATCTCTACATGACATGAGTTGACGCCAAGTAAAAAATATGCACTGTTCCAAAGGCAGAAAATGCACTATGAAAGTTTGCCATTTTAAATCAGAGATTTTGTATTGATTTCCGCTGGGTTAATGATAGAAGTGATATAGCATGATGATCATCGTCATGGTTGATGAACCACTGTTTTACGAGACAGTCGTTCCTTCCTGCAGGATAACAAACTATGATGAATACCATCACCACCTCCTTCACCATATCTCCCCATGCAGAAAGAACCTGATTAAAAACAGTTAAACCCAATGATAACCTCTTCTGTGTGTAAAATGAAATCCCAGTAAATCCCCCAAAAGGCGATAGTGGTTCAGTCTTACTGCTGATTGACCTTAACATTTGGAATGGTCCGGCCCATTATGTGGTGATTCACTGTATCCCCAGAGCTTTCATTAAAACAGTGACTGTACTGTGGTCAGGGTAGTGGTGGTGTGTGTGTGTGAAGGGAAACTTTCTCCCACTCAGGTCAAGGGCATGGCTCACAGTCCTTCCCAGGGGCCACGGGTTGTAAGTTGTTAAAAACGTATACATTTCACACATGACCACACTCTTACTATGTCCCTCCAAAAATGTCCTCCGAGACAGTAATCCAATCTACCCAATGGGTGAGGTCAACTTAATTTCAACCATCTAATAGCCTTACAGAATGCTTTACACAGGGATTGAAGCTCCGACCTACATTTTCAATTTAATGTCACATATTAAGTGACATTTATACTGTCACTAATCAAGGCTTGTCAGTTAAATGGGAGTGTGACACTATAAATATATTCTGAAGAGATGAAGAAGAGTGACAATGTCCTTTAGTGACAACCTTTCAAAGATCAATCTCTCCCACAGAGTTAGCATGCTGTCATACTCTACTGACTGACTGGATATACTGTCAAACCCAGTGGTGGGCCGTCAGGGCCTGCAAGGCCTTCTCTGCTGGCCTAAACATCATCAGAATATTWAAAAAAAATTAAAATATATTTTCCCACAAATATGTATTAGATTATTCCCCAGAGTAAGAGTTATACTCTTCATTTCATAGCTTTCCTCTTGGTTGCACTGCTTCCAGCCCCAGGTTGAGATTTGGAGGGCTGGTCTTTATGTTAGATCTTTTATCCAATCATATTCAGCCATCATGTGTTGCCAGGGGTCTAAAATCTGCCCTCAGGCCTTCAGAATCAACAGTGCGGGCGCTTGTAGCTTATAGTGAATGGAAATGAAAATTTTAGTGTCAACCAATCAGCTTTAGAGTTGGCTATTGTACGCCTGCTAGCTGGCTTCCAGTGTTACACAGGAGCCAGCTAGCAGGCGTAGTGCGTGCACGTCTTTTGATTGGATTACCAATATTGAGAGGCAGGTCCTATGGGCAGGTCTATGCAGATCTAGGAAACTGAATTTGATAAACAAATTAATTCACGTACTACTAAGCTGTTTTTTCAACCCACAATGGCGGAAGGAGAGAAAGATATCGATTTGGTCGAGGATATAATTATAACGCCATTCTCAAGACGAACTTTTCAAGAAAAGTTAGACATTGTAAGGAGAGGTCGCCCGACGCCACAAGCCTGTCACAGGCGGGAAAGCCACTTTCAAAGTTTCAACTACGAGCGCTGTCAATGGCTCACAGGCTCCGAGAAGCACTGCAAACTGTACTGCTGGGAATGCTATTATTTGCAAGTGATCGATTTGGTGTTTGGAGCCACACTGGCTTTGCAAAACTTGAGTTGTCTAACCAAGGGAGCAGAACGAGACTCCAAAGTACGGCTGGGCACTTACAAGCAATTGTGCTTTTGAAAACTTTTGGGGACACCGGAGTGGATCTACAGCTCAAAAAACAAGCGCACAGGGCAACGGAGCTGCACAATGAAAGGTGAAGGGAAATATTGAAAAGACTCATTATTGTGTCATGTTTTGGGTAAACACTGTTTACCCAAAAATGTCATTTCAAGGTGACGCAACGCCTGGTTTTACTGCGTTTCTGTCTAAATGTATAGTGTCTAAGCCATGGAATCATAATGATGGTAATAAGAAGTGGATTAATTCGGGCGGGACTGTGTAGTACCTCACTGAAGGCCCAGGCCCCCGGCCCACGCACGCCACTGGTCAACCCATCCTGTACAGAGGAGGCTTAAGGTTTTAAAACCACAATCTGTACGTTTTGCACATAAAGTTCAAGTGAAATTACTTAATTCATTATATTTGGTTGTGCATACCATCAAAGAGTGGGACTGCCCATTGAATGTCTTTGGACTGCCTTTCAACGGGACATACCATTCTCAGCCATAAGAAACTATGTAAGCCTATAATACAGTACAGGATACAACAATCACATTGTCTCATTCAGATTATCCCATACATGTCACGTTCCTGACCTGTTTTCCCTTGTTTTTGTATTTGTTTAGTATGGTCAGGGCGTGAGTTGGGGTGGGCATTCTATGTTGTGTGTCTAGTTTGTCTGTTTCTGTGTTCAGCCTAATATGGTTTCTCAATCAGAGGCAGCTGTCAATCGTTGTCCCTGATTGAGAATCATATATAGGTGGTTGTTTTGGTTTGGGGGATTGTGGTGGTTGTTTCCTGTCTCGTGTTGTGTTCTGCACCAGATAGGACTGTCTCGGTTTTCACGTTTGTTGTTTTGTATTGTTGAAGTGTTCACAGTTCGTTAAATTAAACATGTTGAACACTAACTGCGCTGCATTTTGGTCCTCTCCTTCATCCCAGGAAGAAAGCCGTTACAATACAACAGATTCTAGATGATGTCCACAAGCCAAGCATTTGATCCTGCTATGGGCTCATTACCAGCAGCCTGTAATAATGCTACAGACAATGAGGGAATAACAGGAGTAATCACCAATCTCCATAGTGCTGCTTTACAGTAGCATGCAGCAAGCTAACTTCTGTCAGGGGTTCACCTTGGGGTCATGATAGGGGCTGTACCAAATGTTTGATGTATTATAATAATTGATTTTGCTTATGTTGTATTAATAGAAGGGGAGGGGTTATAAGACCCCTCCCTCCTTACATTTATAGTGTCCTAGACTACCGATTAACAATATATATATATTCATTATAAAGGTTTAATATTGTTCCAGTCTTTTCTAATCTCTGCCACTTATAAGAAACTGTCTGAGAAATGTGTGACTGTGAAGACAGACCTCTGAAGGGGAGTGTAAGAGATAAGAGATTAGTCAGACATTCCACTATAAATCAACTTGGACCTTTACTGCTAAGCTTTTAGATAACACTAAAAGTCTTGTTTATATAGCTGTGTAGGCATGGTTTTGGTCTCATGAGTAGAAGGTAATGACGTAGGCAGTTACATCACAGGGGGTTGACTACAAACATGATAAAAGCAACTTGGGACCTTTTCTATTTTGCAGAACTTACTCGGAAACATGCGTGCTATGTTCCTGTTGTCAACTTCTGTCTGCAATTGCATTAATAAAGGTTTTTGAATGATTCAATTAAAGATATTGTCAGAATGCTAATTTCACCAATGAGCCAATGATTGATAAGGAACAAGGAACGAACCCCAACACTTCTAACATGTGCTTTACTGTAGCATGCTAACCATTAAATACAATGGGTTTATGTAGCTAGCTTAAAGGCGCTAACTGCTAATAAACAATGTGCTTTACAGTATCATGCTAAACAATGCTAACAGCTACAAAACAATAGCACTGCTAACTGACCTACATCTCTAAATGGATCAAGGGGGGAAAAACAGTCCATTCAAACATACAGTTGAAGTCGGAAGTTTACATACACTTAGGTTGGAGTAATTTAAACTCGTTTTCAACCACTTCACACATTTCTTGTTAACAAACTATAGTTTTTTGTCCAAGCGGGTTCGACAATCTACGTTGTGCATGACACAAGTCATTTTTCCAACAATTTGTTTTACAGACAGATTATTTCACTTATAATTCACTGTATCACATTTCCAGTGGGTCAGAAGTTTACATAAATGAAGTTGACTGTGCCTTTAAACAGCTTGGAAATTCCGAGAAAATGATGTCATGGCTTTAGAAGGCTTCTGATAGGCTAACTGACATCATTTTGAGTCAATTGCGAGAGTGTTACCTGTGGATGTATTTCAAGGACTGCCTTCAAACTCAGTGCCTCTTTGCTTGACATCATGGGAAATCAAAAGAAATCAGCAAGACCTCCACAAGGCTGGTTCATCCTTGGGAGCAATTCCAAACACCTGAAGGTATCACGTTCCTCTGTACAAACAATAGTACGCAAGTATAAACACCATGCTGCCGTCATACCGCTTCAGGAAAGAGATGCGTTCTGTCTTCTAAGATGAACGTACCTTTGGTGCAAAAAGTACAAATCAATCCCAGAACAACAGCAAGCGACTTGTGAAGATGCTGGAGAGGAAACAGTACAAAAGTATCTATATCCACAGTTAAAACGTGTCCTATATCGACATAACTTCAAAAGCCGACTCAGCAGGAAGAAGCCACTGCTCCAAACCGCCATAAAAGGCCAGACACGGTTTGTAACTGCACATAGGGACACAAAGAACGTAAACTTTTTGGAGAAATGTCCTCTGGTCTGATGAAACAAAAATAGAACTGTTTGCCACAATGACCATCATTATGTTTGGGAGGAAAAAGGGGGAGGCTTGCAAGCGAAAAACACCACCCCAACCGTTAAGCACACGGGGAGTGGGCAGCATCATGTTGTGGGGGTGCTCTGCCTGCAGGACGATGGTGCACTTCACAAAACAGATGGCATCATGAGCAGGAAATTATGTGGATATATTGAAGCAGCATCTTAAGACATCAGTCAGGAAGTTAAAGCTTGGTCGCAAATGGGTCTTCCAAATGGACAGTGACCCAAGCATACTTACAAAGTTGTGGCCAAAATGGCTTAAGGACAACAAAGTCAAGGCATTGGGAGTGGCCATCACAAAGCCCTGACCTCAATCCTATAGAAAATTTGTGGGCAGAACTGAAAAAGTGTGTGTGAGCAAGGAGGCCTACAAACCTGACTCAGTTACACCAGCTCTTGCAGGAGAGAATGGCCAAAATTCACCCAATTTATTGTGGGAAGCTTGTGGACGGCTACCCGAAACGTTTACCCAAGTTAAACAATTTAAAGGAAAAAGCTACCAAATACTAATTGAGTGTATGTAAACTTCTGACCAGTGGAAATGTGATGAAAGAAATAAAAGCTGAAATAAATCATTCTCTCTACTATTATTCTGACATTTCACATTCTTAAAATAAAGTGGTGATACTAACTGACCTAAAACAGGGAATTTTTACTCGGATTAAATGTCAGGAATTGTGAAAAACTGAGTTTAAATGTATTTGGCTAAGGTGTATGTAAACTTCAGACTTCAACTGTACCTTTAGGCAACTAGTCAGACACTGGAACCAGTAAAAGGGATATTTGCTACGTGGGATATACAGTGCCTTCAGAAAGTATTCACACCGCTTGACTTTTTCCACATTTGTGAATGACCGGCTCGATTCGGTCTTATGTAGCAAAATTTGAGTTTTTTTACATTGGATAAAAGTAGAGACTTAGAGCTAGAAAATGGTATATCATACACTACATTTGAGGAAGAATGGGAAAGTTGATATTGAATGTTGATATTCCCGCTTTTGAGAAAATGGCACTTGAATCTTTTGGTACACCTACTGGAGAGCTTCTCTCTGTCTACCTCCATTCAGCATCGTTCACACACTCTTAAGCCTTAGCCCCACCCCTCTCTTCAATGATTCACATGTGAGGCCATGTGCTACACAGAGTGAGTAGTGTACTAAACAACCGAAGATTTCAAGAATAAGGCTGGTTTATACTATGTATATCAACATGTCTGTAGACAGTTGTCACAGTGACATCATGAACATTCTATTGTCGTCTGAAATTAAACTTTTTGTTGTTGTTATGAAAAAGTATAAACACAAAAACGACAGGCTGCATGACATCAGCAGCCTTATTTTAACACCAATAAACCCATCCGTTTAAAAATGTATTTAGTATACAGTGGCAAGAAAAAGTATGTGAACCCTTCGGAATTACCTGGATTTCTGCATAAATTGAACATTAAATTTGATCTGATCGTCTAAGTCACAACAATAGACAAACAAACTGTGATTAAACTAATAACCCTCAAATTATTGTATTTTTCTTGTCTATATTGAATACATAATTTAAACTTTCACAGTGTAGGCTGGACAAAGTATGTGAACCCCTAGGCTAATAAGTTCTCCAAAAGTTCATTGGAGTCAGGAGTCAACTAACCTGGAGTCGAATCAATGAGACAAGATTGGAGATTTTGGTTAGAGCTGCCCTGTCCCATAAAAAAAACACTCACAAAATTTGAGTTTGCTATTCACAAGAAGCATCGTTACATATTCGTCGCCAGACCCACTGGCTCCAGGTCATCTATAAGTCTTTGCTAGGTAAAGCTCCGATTTGCAAAAAACACTGAAGTTGGAGACTTATATCTCCCTCACAAACTTTAAGCATCAGCTACCTGAGCAGCTTACCGATCGCTGCAGCTGTACACAGCCCATCTGTAAATAGCCCATCCAATCTACCTACCTCATCCCCATATTTTTTTAAATAATTTCTTTGCTCTTTTGCACACCAGTATTTCTACTTGCACATCATCATCTGCACATCCATCACTCCAGTGTTAATTTGCTGAATTGTCATTACTTTGCTACTATAGCCTATTTATTGCCTTACCTCCTTACACCATTTGCACACACTGTATATAGACTTTTTCTATTGTGTTATTGACTGTACGTTTGTTAATTCCATGTGTAACTCTGTGTTGTTGTTTGTGTCGCTCTGCTTTGCTTTATCTTGGCCAGGTCGCAATTGTAAATGAGAACTTGTTCTCAACTGGCCTACCTGGTTAAATAAAGGTGAAATAAAAAATAAAAAATAAATGTGAACCATGCTTCGAACAAAAGATTAACATTAAGATTAAGAATTGTTGACTTGCATAAAGCTGGAAAGGGTTACAAAAGTACCTCTAAACGTCAGTCCATGATTAGGTAAGACAAATAGTCAATAAATGGAAAAAGTTCAGCACTGTTGCTACTCTCCCTAGGAGCGGCCGTCCTGCAATGATGACTGCAAGAGCACAGCGCAGAATGCTCAATGAGGTTAAGAAGAATCCTAGAGTGTCAGCTAAAGACTTACAGAAACCTCTGCTAACATCTCTGTTGACGAGACTACAATACATAAAACACTAAACAAGAATGGTGTTCATGGGAGGACAGCATGGAAGAAGCCACTGCTGTCCAAAAAAAACATTGCTGCACGTCTGAAGTTCGCAAAAGAGCACCTGGATGTTCCACAGCGCTACTGGCAAAATATTCTGTGGCCAGATGAAACTAAAGTTGTGTTGTTTGGAAAGAACACACAACACTATATGTGGAGAAAAAAAGGCATAGCACACCAACATCACAACCTCATCCAAACTGTAAACTATGGTGGAGGGAGCATCATGGTTTGGGGCTGCTTTGCTGCCTCAGGGCCTGGACAGCTTGCTATCATCGACAAGTTTATCAAGACATTTTGCAGGAGAATGTAAGGCTATCTGTCCGCGAATTGAAGCTCAACTTAAGTTAGGTGATGCAACAGAACAACCACCCAAAAGAACAGAATGGCTTGAACAGAAGAAAATARGCCTTCTGGAGTGGCCCAGTCAGTCCTGACCTCAACCCGATTGATGCTGTGGCATGACCTCAAGAGAACAGTTCARACCAGACATCCCAAGAATATTGTTGAACTGAAACAGTTTCGTAAAGAGGAATGGTCCAAAGTTCCTCCTGACCGTTGTGCAGGTCTGATCCACAACTACAGAAAACATTTGGTTGAGGTTATTGCTGCCAATGGAGGGTCAACCTGTTATTAAATTCAAGGGTTCACATACTTTTTCCAACCTGCACTGTGAATGTTTATACGGTGTGTTCAATAAAGACATGGAAAATTATAATTGTTTGTGTGTTATTAGTTTAAGCAGACTGTGTTTGTCTACATGTAGATGAAGATCAGATAAAATGTTATGACCAACTTATGCAGAAATCCAGGTAATTCTAAAGGGTTCACATACTTTTTCTTCAATCTAGCGAACCAGGCAACTAAAAGCAACTAAACAATGTTTTGGTTAATTTGTATCTTGTTAGCTAGATAGCCAGTTCAAATAATGACCATATCATATAGCTGAAATTAAGCTAATTTGTCTTCGTTGTTACAGAAAAATAAACTCACAACAAGATCATTATTTACAAGTTAATGGCAAGTTAATTACAGAAAATAGCTTATGGTTGCGAGTGTGACAAAATAAAAGCAGGGCATTCTAACTGAGAATGTTGTAACTTGAACACTGTCTCATTGGCCTGACGTTATATCCTAATTTGACTTTAGAGCAGGTCATGTTGTTCTTCACATTACCGTCTCTGCTAAGCACACACTATATCAAATAAAATTAACATTTATTTGTCACATGCACAGGATACAGAAGATGTAAACAGTACAGTGAAATGGTTACTTGCATAGTCTTTTGTTTAGACATGTAGCTAGCTAGCTAAACATTATACAATGGGTGGGTCTAATCCTGGATGCTGATTGGTTAAAACCGCATTCCAGCCTGTGTCTGTTCTACAAGTTACCACTGGCTAACGCTATGATGTTGAAAAGCATATTTACTCGTTTCCATCTCACTGCGCAATCCACTGCCTCATCAGCCCAGCCAGGCAATTTATTAACTTGATCYCCACTATAAAAAGCATCTATACATTATCTTCCATTTCTTTTAGACTAGCATTTGGTTTTCAATAGCGGAGATTTGTATAAACCTTGCTGTCTGTCTCTTCGACATTTGCAACATTGTTTCAATATTGAAATTCGATCTCCAGCTGTTCCATAGTAATGAACATGTCGGGAGTCGGGATGAGAGAGACAGGCAGACAGCTTTTCTCAGCCAGTCGAAATCATGAATCYGCTGGCATCCTTTTTATGGATCTATACAAAGAAATGTCAATAGCGAACAGGTAAAACGAAACGAATTGCAGTTAGTTCGCATACTTTCCAGCTTCAGTTTTAAGTGATTGTGTTAGCTGTGTTGTTGGCTAGCTCCTCCGAACAACAGTGTCCTGACGAGAGAGCATAATTGCACATCATTAGCTCATTGTTAAGGATGTATCCAAATAAAATAGCTTAAACAAACACAAATGCAGCTACTTTGCTGTTATTCTGGCTGCATTGTGACTGTAAGTTAGCCGTAGTTGGCTAGCTAGCAAGGGATAAGATCGTTGCCAGTCAGTATGGCAATGGAACATTTAGAACGAACGACTGGGTCGCGTCCATAGATACAGAACAAAAAAACCTAATGACTGTGTTGCATCTCTGGCAACGGAACCGATAGAACGAACGACCAGCCGGCTTGGGTAGCATCCTTTGATTTGTGTCGGGACTATATTTTGTGGAAGGATGAAATAGTATTAATAAATTCATAAAAATAATATTTTTATAAAAATATGACAATCAGTATTTGAATATGTTGGTAACCCATTATACTAAAGTGAAATTGCCCTCGAAGCTGGTGTTTGGAGGATATATTGTCACGGGTGTTGTTAGGCCTGACATATTCCCAACTCATAATGTTACTACCCTGCATGAATCTGCTGGTAGTTAAAGCTAACCAACTAGCTAGGTTCAATGTTAGCTAGCTAGCTAACATTATGCTATAACTAGCAATGCAAATGGCTGCCCTTAGTTTGAAGATGTAATCCGGAGACAGGTGTTTTATACAACAGGCTTTTTCTGTGTGTTATTTTTTAGACTCCCTCTGCATTATTTGCAATCAAACGTCAGAATTTTCTCAATTTCCTTTGCTATCATACTCTTCATCCACCGGGCAGTCCAGAAAGTGGAGAGCATTAGCAACACTTATGCAATTCTTCTAAATATCTTTCAAAATAACCATGTTAGTAAGGATTACCTACACATACTGAGCAGCACATGTTAGAAACAGAAGCGTCCTACATGGCAGACCAATCCGAACTCATCTCTTGGCATGTCCAGCCCATTCATTATCTTAGCCAATCATGGCTAGCTGGAAAGTTCCTGTCTTTTTCCATGGCTAAACCAACTAGGCTTGTAATTTAACAATTGTATTCGTATTTACAAATGGCATACACGTTTGTTATTAAGGCCCATGAAAGTTGAAATGTTCCAGAAGGCATTTCTGCAAAAAAAATGCATTTCGACAAAAACACACGTTTACATTCAAATGTTTCTCCTGTAAAGTAGTGATGCACACATACGCCTAGTTTTTCCTGAAACGAGTCACATTTTCTTGTTTTACAGCCTGAATTTAAAATTTATWAAATGTAGTTTTTTTGTCACTGGTCTACACACAATACACAATAATTTGAAAGTGGAATTATGTTTTCAATAAATGTTTACAAATTAATAAAAAATGAGTCAATAAGTTTTCAACCCTTTTGTTATGGCAAGCCTAAATAAGTTCAGGAGTAAAAATGTGCTTAACAAGTCACATAATAGGTTGCATGGACTCACTCTGTGTGCAACAAGTGTTTAACATGATTTTTAAATGACTACCCCATCTCTGTACCCCACACATACAATTATCTGCAAGGTCCCTCAGTCGAACAGTGAAATCCAAGCACAGATTCAACCACAAAGACAAYGGAGGTTTTCAAATGGTTTGCAAAGAAGGGCACCTATTGGTAGATGGCTAAAAAAAGAAGCAGACAATGAATATTCCTTTGAGCATGGTACAGTTATTAATTGGATGGTGTATCATGGTGGATGGTGTATCAATACGCCCAATCACTACAAATATATAGGTGCCCTTCCTAAGTCAGTTTCCGGAGAGGAAGGAAACCGCTCAGGGATTTCCCCAATGATGCCAATGGTGATTTTAAAACAGTTAACGAGTTTAATGGCTGTGATAGGAGAACACTGAGGATGGATTAACAACATTGTAGTTAGTCCACAATACTAACATACAGTGGTTCCTCCTTTAAAAGTTGCATCGTACTGCGGCGCAGCTTGCATGGTGCCGCAGAATTCTATGGCACGTTATTTAAATGTGAACCACTGGTACCATTAATGCTTGTTAGTGCTAGTTTGACCACCAGAGGGCATCTTTGAGAAGCATTTGATAGCCTTCAATAATGGCTTTACTAGAGAATGCGGACATGCAGGAGACTGGGATTCAATTCCCCGACGGGGGGGGGGGGGGGGGGGGGGGGGGGGGGGGGGGGGGGGGGGGGGGGGGGGGGGGGAGGAGTAGGCTGTCCCTTTAAATAAGATTTTTTTCTTAACTGATTTCATATGTGTTATTTCATAGTTGTGATGTCTTCACTATTATTCTACAATGTAGAAAATAGTAAAAATAAAGAAAAACCCTGGAATGAGTAGCAGTCCAAACCTTTATTGGTACTTGCTTAATTAATTTGATTAATATTATGGTGTTTATATTCCAAGAAAAACGAAAAACCCTCTGGGTTTCCGTCAGMATGGTACGGAAAATATTGGCGCTGTACAACGTGACGGTCGGGAGTACAGTACTGGGCTATTTAGCTAAAGAATCCCTGTGTCGTGCGGGCATGTGGGAGACCGGGGTTCAATTCCCCGACAGGGAGGAAGGAGTAGGCAGTCCTTGTAAATAAGAATTTGTTCTTAACTGACTTGCCTAGTTTAAATAAAGGTTACACTAAGAGTATAGCATTTCTACACCCTAATGTTCTAATTCTAATCTAACCAATACCCAAACAGAGATTCAGTGAAAATAAAAATCTCATTGATTTATCAAGACCAGTCCCCATGCTTGTCTCAGAGCAGCACGAAACGGTGCTAAAATAGTTGTAGGCTATTGCTTCTAACTTCAATATGCTCTTTAAATAAATAAGACCTACACCACTTTTAACAGCACATTACTCAACACTAGTGAGACTCATGTCGCCTACGGTAGGCCTACAGCATATCGAAAAATATGATGTGACTCTCCGCCAATAATTACATATAGAGGATTGGAGGATATGTCTGTAATTCAGTGATATTTATTCCCATAGTAATAKGTTATGGATCCATAACTAAATAAACATCGGCATTTTGAAAGAGTATTTTTATCATAATTTTATTAACGAAAACATAAAGATGCCATTATTAGTTACATTGTTTAGTTTGAACGTGCAGACTGGCACTATTAACAGAACAGCGGGAACGTTTCCCTTGTCAGCGCCATTATTAGTGCAATGCCCCTTAAAGTGTTGCCAGTGTGCTGGGGTTCCAACCTTCCTCCCCCTTCCTCCCCCTTCCCCATGGGCTAGGTCGGTCTTCTGTGTGCGGCTCTGCGGCCCATCCCGTGACCCCTGCCCTCYTYCCTTGAACCTCGCYCTCTTTCAGTGGATACAGCMGGAGAACTGCAWGGCAATCCCATTGTGCGCCACTCGGGAGCCATGAACAATATGACCAATATACAGTATATTGTCCTGCTAATAACAGGGTTAATAATATATCTGTGAGAATATCCAACAGGCTTTTATATCATTCTAAATTAATAATAATAATCACTTTGTTTAAAAAAGAACAATATTTGGAGATGATTTTGTTTTCAAATAACGTAAAATGAGCGAGAAAATGACCATTCTTGAACATGGGGTGAGACATTGTTACTAATTTGAAAATAAAGCCAGTATGTTATTTAGAATTATTTCTGTTTTTAGAGGAAGAGACACCAAAAACCTACAATCATCTCATAGGTCTCCCAGTTGAGGGGGGCACGGGTATTGAACCAGCATCTGTAGCAACACAGCATCTTAGACCATTGCGCCACTCAGGCGCCYTATAATGTGAACGGTCGGGAGTGGCCTACACTACTACAGTAAGACCAAAATAATCCTAACAAAATAAAATAATAAAAACCTTAGTGTAATAACAGTTTTAGTAAGTAATACTGAAGTCGTGCACAATTATCAGTTTCTATTTAGGTTTATGTCGCCCATTCATTGTCAGTTAGAGACACAGTAGGACCCAAAAGCATAATCAGTGTTCTAACTCCCCCTTGTGCTGGTCTGGAGCAATGAAGTGGTGACGCAGGGTACCGTACTGAACCACAAATTACCTCTAAGTCCCACAGTGTAAATTCACAATTTTTAAAGGAGGAACCACTGTAAATGACAGAGTGAAAAGAAGGAAACCTGTACAGAATACAAATATTCCAAAACATGCATCCTGTTTCCAATAAGGCACTAAAGTAATACTGCAGAAAATACAAAGCGTTATGTTTGGGGCAAATCCAACACAACACATCACTGAGTACCACTTTTCATATTTTCAAGCATGGTGGTGGCTGCATCATGTTATGGGTAAGATTGTCATTGACAAGGACTAAGGAYTTTTTTAGGATAAAAATAAATGGAATAGAGCTAAGCACAGGCAAAATCCTAGAGGAAAACTTGATTCAGTATGCTTTCCGACAGACACTGGGAGACAAATTCACACTGGAGTTTCTTACCAAGACGCACGCCATTGAATGTTCCTCAGTGGCCTAGTTACAGTTTTGACATAAATCATCTTGAAAATCTATGGCAAGACTCAAAAATGGCTGTCTAGCAATGATCAACAACCAACTTCACACATCTTGAAGAATAAAAAAAAGATAACGATATATGTGTGTTTTATTTTGTATAAAAAAATATATATGTTTGACTTTTTATTCCACTTTGACATCACACAGTATTTTGTGTAATGGATTACATTTTCTTTTTTTTGTCAATGACAAATAAATGAAAATTAAATCAATTTTAATCCCATTTTGTAACGTTCTGAAGGTACTGTATGCCTTAAGATGATCTAACCCATCACAGATAAGAAAATCTGACAGAGTTTGATCTGGGAAGTGTATTCCCCTGTAGCTGTAGTCTGCAGTGACGTTAGGATTCCCTATGAAAGACCGCCATCAGACTGTGGTCCTCTGAACAGGACTCATATGTACATGTTGTCTCAGTGTATGAGTGCTGATCTAGGATCAGTTTTCCCTTTAATGTCCTACTCCAGTCTTTCTCATAGCCAAATAATTCAAATTATATATTTTAAATATATCAATATGTTTGTCATGATCTTCTGTCATGTTATATATATATTAACCATCCCACATGAAATACTACAGTTTACTATAGAATACTAGAGTACTTACTATAGTATTCTGTAGTAAACTTTAATATACTGAAGAATACTATACTACACACTGAAGTATTCCTTGATCATGTGTAGTTGTTACTATAGAATGTTGTAGTATACTGTAGAATACTATAGTAAATACTACAGTATTATCTGCAAAAACTCTGAAGTAAATATTACAGTAATGTCAACAAAAACACTACAGTCTGCAAAAACATGACACTTTTTTAGCTATAGTAAATACTACAGTATTTAATGTGCATATACCTTGTCCATTCCCCTATCCCATTTCCCAATTTGTGCCACCTATAAGTGAGGAACTTATATTCCATGTATAGACCATATCTTGTGTTACCTACAGGTTATAGATTTGCAGACTGAAGCTGTTTCTGAAAAGGCACCTTATTCCCAATATAGTACACTACTTTTTACCAGGGCATTCCTGTGCTTATTATTGTAATTCACCCTCAAATCATTCAACTAGCAGAACTTTCCAGAGTAGGGGGAATCAGCAGGTGTAACTGCCATCGTAATCCTCCTCGTCTGAGGAGGAGCAAGGATCAGACCAATATGCAGCATGGTATGTATCCATATTTATTAGAATACCTTTCTAGACGAACAAAACAATAAACAAAACGAAACCAACGACGCTACAGTCCTGAACAAGAGAATAATGAAAAACAATGAACGCAAACCGAAACAGCGAAAAAAAAAACAATCACCCCCACAAACAAACAGTGAGAAACAGCCTACCTAAATATGGTTCCAATCAGAGACAACGTAAAACACCTGCCTCTGATGAGAACCATATCAGGCTAGTTAGACAACCCTAAACCAAAACATAGAAACACACATAACATAGAATGCCCACCCAGCTCACGTCCTGAACAACTAAACAAATACTAACAAAGGAAATAAGTCAGGAACGTGACAGTCCCCCCCCCCCCCCCCCCAAGTGCGGACTCCGGCCGCAAAACCTGAACCTATAGGGGAGGGTCTGGGGGGCATCTGTCCACGGTGGCGGCTCTGGCGCTGGACGTGGCCCCCACCCCACCATAGTCACTACCCGCTTTCGTGGCCTCCTTTAACTGCAACCCCTCCAAATTAACCCCACTGGACTGATGGGCGCCTCTGGACGGAGGGGCAGCTCCGGACTGAGGGGCAGCTCCGGACTGAGGGGCAGCTCCGGACTGAGGGAGCTCCGAGAGCATGCTCGGAGGGCAGCTCCGGACTGAGGGCAGCTCCGACTGAGGGGGAATTCCGGCATCGCCGGCGTGACAGGTAGCTCTGGCAGCTCCTGGCTGACTGACGACTCTGGCAGCTCCTGGCTGACTGACGGCTCTGTCAGCTCCTGGCTGACTGACGGCTCTGCAGATCCTGCTGACTGACGGCTCTGGCAGATCCTGGCTGACTGACGGCTCTGGCAGCTCCTGGCTGGCGGCTCTGCAGCTCCTGGCTGGCGGGCGGCTCTGGCGGCTCCTGTCTGGCAGGCGGCTCTGACGCTCCTGTCGGCGGGTGCTCTGGGGCTCCTGTCTGGCGGCGTCTGTCGGCTCCGTGTCTGGCGGCGCTTGGCGTCCTGTCTGCGGGCGCTCAGGCGTCCTGTCTGGCGGGCGGCTCAGGCGGCTCCTGACTGACGACGCTCTAGCGGCTCCTGTGCGGGCCTCTGGCGGCTCCTGTCTGGCGGGCGGCTTCTGGCTGCCCTGTCTGGCGCGGCTGCAGCTTGCACTGACGCTCTGGCAGATCGGGGCTGACTGACGGCTCTGGCAGATCCTGCTGACTGACGGCTCTGGCAGCCTGGCGGCCTCTGGCAGCTCCTGGCTGGCGCTCTGCGTCTGTCGCGGCGGCTCTGCGCTCTGTCGGCGCCTCGCGCTCCTGTCTGGCGGGCGGCTCTGGGCTCGTGCTGGCGAGTCTCGCTGTCTGGCGGGCCGGCTCGGCGCCTCGTGTCTGGCGGCGGCTCAGCGGCTCCTGACTGACGGACGGCCTCTGTTGCGGGCTCCTGTCTGGCGGCGCTCTGGCGCTCCTGTCTGGCGGGCGGCTCTGGCGGCTCCTGTCTGGCGGGCGGCTCAGGCGGCTCCTGTCTGCGGGCGCTCAGGCGCTCCTGCGACGGACGGCTCTAGCGGCTCCTGACTGACGGATGCTCTGAAGGCTCAGGACAGACGGGCGGCTTGAAGGCTCAGGACAGACGGGCGGCCTCAGACGCGCTGGGCAGACGGCAGCGCAGGCAGACGGACAGCTCAGACGGCGCTGGGCAGACGGGCAGTGCAGGCGCGCGGGAAGACGGGCAGTGCAGCGGCGCTGGCAGCGGCAGCGCAGGGGCGCTGGGCAGA
Organism: Salvelinus sp. IW2-2015; assembly: GCF_002910315.2. Lineage (NCBI taxonomy): Eukaryota > Metazoa > Chordata > Actinopteri > Salmoniformes > Salmonidae > Salvelinus > Salvelinus sp. IW2-2015. Next base: position 38,634,086 of record NC_036854.1, read on the forward strand.
CGGCAGACTCTCGGCCGGCTGAGGCGCACAGTAGCCTGGTGGCTGGTGCCGGAACTGGTGGTACCGGCTATGGACCGCACCCCAAGGCTAGTGCGGGAGCAGCAACAGGGCGCACAGGGCTCTGGAGACGCACAGAGGCTTGGTGCGTGGTGCCGGACCTGGTGTACCGGGCTGGAGACACGCACCACAGGGCGAGTGCGTGGAGGAGGAACAGGGCTCTGGAGACGCACAGGAAGCCTGGTGCGTGGTGTTGGCACTGGTGGTACTGGGCTGGGGCGAGGAGGTGGCGCCGGATATACCGGACCGTGAAGGCGTACAGGAGCTCTTAAGCACCGAGCCTGCCCAACCTTACCTGGTTTAATGCTCCCCGTAGCCAGGCCAGTGCGGCGAGGTGGAAATAGCCCGCACTGGGCTGTGTTGGCGAAACCGGGACACCATGCGTAAGGCTGGTGCCATGTACACCGCCAAGGAGACGTACTGGAGGCCAGATACGTTGAGCCGGCTTCATGGCACCTGGCTCAATGCCCACTCTAGCCCGGCCGATACGTGGAGCTGGAATGTACCGCACCGGGCTAAGCACAACGTACAGGAGACACCGTGCGCTTTTCTGCATTTACATTTACATTTAAGTCATTTAGCAGACGCTCTTATCCAGAGCGACTTACAAATTGGTGCATTCACCTTATGATATCCAGTGGAACAACCACTTTACAATAGTGCATCTAACTCTTTTAAGGGCGGGGGGGTAGAAGGATTACTTTATCCTATCCTAGGTATTCCTTAAAGAGGTGGGGTTTCAGGTGTCTCCGGAAGGTGGGATTGACTCGCTGACCTGGCGTCGTGAGGGAGTTTGTCCACCATTGGGGTGCCAGAGCAGCGAACAGTTTTGACTGGGCTGAGCGGGAACTGTACTTCCTCAGAGTAGGGAGGCGAGCAGGCCAGAGGTGGATGAACGCAGTGCCCTTGTTTGGGGTAGGGCCTGATCAGAGCCTGAAGGTACGGAGGTGCCGTTCCCCTCACAGCTCCGTAGGCAAGCACCATGGTCTTGTAGCGGATGCGAGCTTCAACTGGAAGCCAGTGGAGAGAGCGGAGGAGCGGGGTGACGTGAGAGAACTTGGAAGGTTGACACCAGACGGGCGCGGCGTTCTGGATGAGTTGTAGGGGTTTAATGGCACAGGCAGGGAGCCCAGCCAACAGCGAGTTGCAGTAATCCAGACGGAGATGACAAGTGCCTGGATTAGGACCTGCGCCGCTTCCTGTGTGAGGCAGGGTCGTACTCTGCGAATGTTGTAGAGCATGAACCTACAGGAACGGGTCACCGCCTTGATGTTAGTTGAGAACGACAGGGTGTTGTCCAGGATCACGCCAAGGTTCTTAGCACTCTGGGAGGAGGACACACTGGAGTTGTCAACCGTGATGGCGAGATCATGGAACGGGCAGTCCTTCCCCGGGAGGAAGAGCAGCTCCGTCTTGCCGAGGTTCAGCTTGAGGTGGTGATCCGTCATCCACACTGATATGTCTGCCAGACATGCAGAGATGCGATTCGCCACCTGGTTATCAGAAGGGGGAAAGGAGAAGATTAATTGTGTGTCGTCTGCATAGCAATGATAGGAGAGACCATGTGAGGATATGACAGAGCCAAGTGACTTGGTGTATAGCGAGAATAGGGAGAGGCCTAGAACAGAGCCCTGGGGACACCAGTGGTGAGAGCACGTGGTGCGGAGACAGATTCTCGCCACGCCACCTGGTAGGAGCGACCTGTCAGGTAGGACGCAATCCAAGCGTGGGCCGCGCCGGAGATGCCCAACTCGGAGAGGGTGGAGAGGAGGGATCTGATGGTTCACAGTATCAAAGGCAGCCGATAGGTCTAGAAGGATGAGAGCAGAGGAGAGAGAGTTAGCTTTAGCAGTGCGGAGCGCCTCCGTGACACAGAGAAGAGCAGTCTCAGTTGAATGACTAGTCTTGAAACCTGACTGATTTGGATCAAGAAGGTCATTCTGAGAGAGATAGCAGGAGAGCTGGCCAAGGACGGCACGTTCAAGAGTTTTGGAGAGAAAAGAAAGAAGGGATACTGGTCTGTAGTTGTTGACATCGGAGGGATCGAGTGTAGGTTTTTTCAGAAGGGGTGCAACTCTCGCTCTCTTGAAGACGGAAGGGACGTAGCCAGCGGTCAAGCGGTCACGGTGTCTGCCCGTACTCTCGCTCTCCACGGTAAGCACGGGGAGTTGGCGCAGGTCTCCTACCTGACTTCGCCACACTCCCTTTTAGCCACCCCCCAAGACATTTTTGGGCTGACTCTCATGGCTTCCAGCCTCGCCTCCGTGCTGCCTCCTCATACCACCGCCTTTCGGCTTTAGCTGCCTCCAGCTCTTCACGAGGGCGGCGATACTCTCCAGCTTGAACCCAAGGTCCCTTACGGTCCAGTATTTCTTCCCAAGTCCATTTCTCCTGACATCGCTGCTCCTGCTGCTGCTGCCGCTTACCACGCTGCTTGGTCCTTGGTTGGTGGGTGATTCTGTAACGGCCGTCGTAATCCTCCTCGTCTGAGGAGGAGCAAGGATCAGACCAATATGCAGCGTGGTATGTATCCATATTTATTCGAATACTTTTCTAGACGAACAAAACAATAAACAAAACGAAACCAACGACGCTACAGTCCTGAACAAGAGAATAATGAAAAACAATGAACGCAGGAACAGGAACGGAACAATCACCCACAAACAAACAGTGAGAACAGCCTACCTAAATATGGTTCCCAATCAGAGACAACGTAAAACACCTGCCTCTGATTGAGAACCATATCAGGCTAGTTAGACAACCCTAAACCAGACATAGAAACACATAACATAGAATGCCCCCCAGCTTACGTCCTGACCAACTAAACAAATACTAAACAAAGGAAATAAGGTCAGGAACGTGACAGCAGGATCATCTTTAAATAAAGTAACAGGCTTTGTCTGCTAGCATTCAGTGAAGGATATTCTTTTAAGCGGAATTTGATCAACCAGCCAAAACATTGTGTCCAAATCTGATATTCGTAGCAAAGATTTTTTTAAAGAAATCCAAGAATCAGTCAACACTGTTCCAGTGTGTTTGTGCATGTTAGTGAGTGTGTGTGTGCACGTGTGTGCGTGTGGACGAGTGCTTTCTGCTTTCTGGCTTCTGTGTGTAGGCTTATTGGAGCTGATCAACAGAATCTGATTCTCTGCAGCATGCTGTGTCTGCCTTCCTGCACATCTGCATTCCAAATGCAGGTAGTCAAGGGTGATGATGTCGCTACTACTGCAGGCTAGTCAGGTGAGTATACAGTCACCTCCAAAATGATTGGCACCCTTGATAAAGATTAACAAAAAAGACGGTTTAAAATAAATAATACAAATAACTAGCTTTATTGTAAGGTCAATTCTACAGTATTTCAACTAAATGTTTCAAGGACAAAATTACATGTATTTAAGTATTTTGTTATTGTAGTGTGGACAATAATATATGTACTCTCTAAAAACAATATACGGAGAAAATGTTTTTATGTATTTGTTCTTTTTTTCTTTTTATGTTTAGCTCARGTAATATCATTTTATTTATGTATTAATGTGTGTGTAATAGAATAAATGTGTCAAAAACGAATATAGACATTAATAAATGCATTTCTATAGCTTCCAAGAGCTTTTTTACAATACAGGAGGAAAATAAATACAATCAAATTGTATTTGTCACACACTTCGTAAACAACAGGTATAGACTAACAGAGAAATGCTTACTTACGGGTCCTTTTTCAGCAATGCAGAGAGAAAGATAACTGCCAGGTCACTGAACTCCTCCATATAGGCTGTCTCGTTGTCAGTTGTCGGTGATCAGGCCTACCACCATCATGTCATCAGCAAAGTTGATGATGKTGTTAGAGTTGTGCGTGGCCAGTACAGGAGGGGGCTAAGCACAAACCCCTGAGGGGTACCCGTGTTGATGGTCAGCGTGGTGGATGTGTTGTTGCCTGCCTTCACCGCATGGGGGCGGCCCGTCAGGAAGCCCAGGATCCAGTTGCAAAGGGAGGTGTTCAGTCCCAGGGTCATGAGCTGAGTCGTCGTAATAGTTTTGGACGCTACAGACATTTATGTGAGAAGACCGATTTTTGGGATGTCTCGTGGTCTGACAAGCACCACTCTAGCTCTGCCACCGTTCACCACATATGCGAAGGGCATTTTCAGTGGATGCYGTGGATTGAGATGCAGCCCATGCTAAAAAACATATCACTAGTGTAAACAGACAGATTTTGATAAGGATCTTTGTATTATGTTAACTAGATCTATGTGGGGGGGGTGACCATTGTAGGCTATGGGTTAATGGGCCATKAGCAGGACAATAGAATCTCTGAGAGCATGTGAGAAGTCATGATGGTGTGCTAAATGACAGCAGTGCTGACAAAGCTTTATCAAATGTCCTCTTTTTAGTTGATAAAGTAATCCCAAATGTAATCAGCTGTTTTTAAGAATGTCACTGTAATCCTAATTTAAAAAATTGTAATCCAGGCTGATTACAGTTACTTCATTTTTGTAAATCGGATCACACCAATCCAAAATCAAATCTAGAATCGGCTTTCTATTTCGCAACAAAGCCTCCCTCACTCACGCCGCCAAATTTACCCTAGTAAAACTGCCATCCTACCGTTCCTTGGCTTCCGCGATGTCATCAACACAATATAGCTTCCAATACTCTACTCAGCAAACTGGATGCAGTCTATCACAGTGCCATCCGTTTTGTTACAAAAGCCCCTTATACCACCCACCACTGCGACCTGTATGCTCTAGTCGGCTGGCCCTCGCTACATATTCGTCACCAGACCTACTGGCTCCAGGTCATCTATAAGTCTTTGCTAGGTAAAGCTCTGCCTTATCTCAGCTCACTGGTCACCATAACACCCACCCGTAGCACGCTCTCCAGCAGGTATATCTCACTGGTCATCCCCAAAGCCAACACCTCCTTTGGCCGCATTTCCTTCTAGTTCTCTGCTGCCAGAGACTGGAACGAATTGCAAAAATCGCTGAAGCTGGAGACTTATATTTCCCTCACTAACTTTAAACATCAGCTATCTGAGCAGGTTACCGATCGCTGCAGCTGTACATAGTCCATCTGTAAACAGCCCACCCAATCTACCTACCTCATCCCCATATTGTTTTTATTTACTTTGCTGCTCTTTTGAACACAAGCATCTCTACTTGCACATCATCATCTGCTCATTTACCACTTCAGTGTTAAATTTGCTAAATTGTAATTACTTCGCTACTATGGCCTATTTATTGCCTACCTCCTCACTCCATTTGAACCCACTGTATATAGACTATTTTTTTCTATTGTGTTATTGACTGTACGTTTGTTTATGTTCCATGTGTAACTCTGTGTTGTTGTTTGTGTCGCACTGCTTTGCTTTATCTTGGCCAGGTCGCAGTTGTAAATGAGAACTTGTTCTCAACTAGCTTACCTGGTTAAATAAAGGTGAAATTAAAATAAAAAAATMTAAAAGACATGATCCCTGTTAAATGTAATCCATTACTACCCAACCCTGAGCATATAATATAGCTCGGTATTAGTATTATTTCTTTTATATAGTCTTTTTGCTCATCTTTATCAAGGGTGGCAATCATTTTGGAGGTGACTGTACATACTCCTCTAGCAGAACAACTCAGAGACTAGAAGAAATCCATCTATACGCATATCAGCAGCCAGACAAAAAGACAGAACTGTTCAGAGACTTGGAGATGTCCATTTTTATGCAAATCTACCAGCCAGATAAAAAGCAAAGCTTCAGACCAAAACAATATAGAGAAAGTTGATCTACATACTGTGTGGGTGATGGAACAAATTTGATTGAAAAAAGTCAAATATCAAATGTGAAATCTTCAAAAAATTGCATCTTACCCTCAGACACTCTTCGACCAATGAAAGGCTGCGACTCGAAACCAGCGTCCAAAACGAAAACAACATTTTGAGACATGACAGCCTAGGCCAATCTGACAAGAATTGATGAACAGATTATACAGGTTTAGAGACTACCAGGATATATTTTGCAGTGTTCTTCGCATCTAGTCTGACTCATAGCCATCAAAGAACACCAGCCCATCCAAGACCGGCATCTATTGGGCCTACTCACTAAATCCACTTCAATCATTAAGATGTTCAAAAGCCTGTCCCTCACAGAATCTTGGAATTACCCTTTCACGCCTAGATATCCCAGCGATGTCTATACAGTTCCGAAAGCCTATTTTGTATTACTATTACTACTATATAATCCTAATATGTATTCCATAGTTATTACGTGTAATTAGTGAGCAGTTGTAAKAGGGACTCACTCACTCTCTCAACATGTATCTTTGGTACATAGGTTCCTACTCACCGCGAGATAGAGAGCTGCGTAGACGCTGAGAGCAGCCTCTTTGGAGGGGAAGGTTTTACGTGCACGCAGGATATCCTCCTGGTTCCCGGTGCAGGCCTCTTGGTGGCTGATGTAGCGCAGGGCGTGCTGGCAGCCCAGGGCCGTGAAGTTGGGCTTACACACCGTCAGGAAGTGGGGGGACAGGTTGCCCGTCACCACCTGGCCCGCGTTTACAAAGATGTCCACAGTGAACAGCCCGAACGTGTACACTCCTGGAGAGAGAGCGAGATATACCTGTTAGAGGCTGAACGTGTACACGCCTGGAGAGAGAGAAATACCTGTTAGAGGCTGAACGTGTACACTCCTGGAGAGAGAGAGACACCTGTTAGATGCTTAACGTGTACACTCCTAGAGAGCGGGGGCGATGGATTTGGCCTAGATTCTGGTTATCAGTTGTCATACTGTGTGGATAGATTGATGAAGTCTGCAACGGAAATGAGGTCTAAAAGGACACTCATCACACATTATTGAAGGCACACTGAAAGGCAGAAAGATATACACTACCGTTCAAAAGTTTGGGGTCACTTAGAAATGTCCTTGTTTTTGAAAGAAAAGCACATTTCTTGTGGACTTTTAATGGAGTCGCCTCTTCACTGTGACGTTGAGACTGGTGTTTTGCGGGTACTATTTAATGAAGCTGCCAGTTGAGGACTTGTGAGCCGTCTGTTTCTCAAACTAGATACTCTAATGTACTAATGTACTCCAACGCTCTAAACACTAGGCTACCTGCCGCACCTAATGTACTTGTCCTCTTGCTCAGTTGTGCACCGGGGCCTCCCACTCCTCTTTCTATTCTGGTTAGAGCCAGTTTGTGCTGTTCTGTGAAGGGAGTAGTACACAGCATTGTACGAGATCTTCAGTTTCTTGGCAATTTCTCGCATGGAATAGCCTTCATTTTTAGGAAAACAAAGAAATAGGACTGACGAGTTTCAGAAGAAAGTCCTTTGTTTCTGGCCATTTTGAGCCTGTAATCGAACCCACAAATGCTGACGCTCCAGATACTAACAATAGTTAAAGAAGGTCAGTTTTATTGCTTCTTTAATCAGCACAACAGTTTTCACCCTGTGCTACCATAATTGCAAAAAGGTTTTCTAATGATCAATTAGCCTTTTAAAATGATAAACTTGGATTAGCTAACAAACATGCTATTGGAACACAGGAGTGATGGTTGCTTATAATGCCCTCTATACGCCCCTCTATCTGCCGTTTCCAGCTACAAAAGTAATTTACAACATTTACAATGTCTACACTGTATTTCAGATACATTTTATGTTATTTAATGGACAATTTTTTTGCTTTTCTTTTCAAAAACAAGGACATTCTAAGTGACCCCAAACTTTAAACGTAGTGTATTATATATATATAATATACACTGCTCAAAAAAATAAGGGAACACTTAAACAACACAATGTAACTCCAAGTCAATCACACTTCTGTGAAATCAAACTGTCCACTTAGGAAGCAACACTGATTGACAATAAATGTCACATGCTGTTGTGCAAATGGAATAGACAAAAGGTGGAAATTATAGGCAATTAGCAAGACACCCCCAAAAAAGGAGTGATTCTGCAGGTGGTGACCACAGACCACTTCTCAGTTCCTGCTTCCTGGCTGATGTTTTTGTCACTTTTGAATGCTGGCGGTGCTCACCTAGTGGTAGCATGAGACGGAGTCTACAACCCACAACAAGTGGCTCAGTAGTGCAGTTCATCCAGGATGGCACATCAATGCGAGCTGTGGCAAAAAGGTTTGCTGTGTCTGTCAGCGTAGTGTCCAGAGCATGGAGGCGCTACCAGGAGACAGGCCAGTACATCAGAGACGTGGAGGAGGCCGTAGGAGGGCAACAACCCAGCAGCAGGACCGCTACCTCCGCCTTTGTGCAAGGAGGTGCACTGCCAGAGCCCTGCAAAATGACCTCCAGCAGGCCACAATGTGCATGTGTCAGCATATGGTCTCACAAGGGGTCTGAGGATCTCATCTCGGTACCTAATGGCAGTCAGGCTACCTCTGGCGAGCACATGGAGGGCTGTGCGGCCCCACAAAGAAATGCCACCCCACACCATGACTGACCCTTCACCAAACCGGTCATGCTGGAGGATGTTGCAGGCAGCAGAACGTCTCACACGGCGTCTCCAGACTCTGTCACGTCTGTCACATGTGCTCATGTGCTCAGTGTGAACCTGCTTTCATCTGTGAAGAGCACGGCGCCAGTGGCGAATTTGCCAATCTTGGTGTTCTCTGGCAAATGCCAAACGTCCTGCACGGTGTTGGCTGTAAGCACAACCCCACCTGTGGACGTCGGGCTCTCATACCACCCTCATGGAGTCTGTTTCTGACCGTTTGAGCAGACACATGCACATTTGTGGCCTGCTGGAGGTCATTTTGCAGGGCGCTGGCAGTGCACCTCCTTGCACAAAGGCGGAGGTAGGCGTCCTGCTGCTGGGTTGTTGCCCTCCTACGGCCTCCTCCACGTCTCCTGATGTACTGGCCTGTCTCCTGGTAGCGCCTCCATGCTCTGGACACTACGCTGACAGACACAGCAAACCTTTTTTGCCACAGCTCGCATTGATGTGCCATCCTGGATGAACTGCACTACCTGAGCCACTTGTTGGGTTGTAGACTCCGTCTCATGCTACCACTAGAGTGAGAGCACCGCCAGCATTCAAAAGTGACCAAAACATCAGCCAGGAAGCATAGGAACTGAGAAGTGTGCTGTGGTCACCACCTGCAGAATCACTCCTTTTTTGGGGTGTCTTGCTAATTGCCTATAATTTCCACCTTTTGTCTTATTCCATTTGCACCAACAGCATGTGACATTTATTGTCAATCAGTGTTGCTTCCTATGTGGACAGTTTGATTTCACAGAAGTGTGATTGACTTGGAGTTACATTGTGTTGTTTAAGTGTTCCTTTATTTTTTTGAGCAGTGTATATATATATATATAGAGAGGAGAGCGAGAGAGAGAGAGAGAGCGATAACAATGGGGTAATGAAACACTGTTTTACCTGTGGAGAAGATATTTAAATATGGAGACAGAGAGATGGTTAAAAAACATGCTGTAATGAAAGTGACCTTTCTTATATTTTGAGACACCCCCTGCATGATTTCAAATGCTGTAAATATCACATTATGTCTGAAAGTAGGAGGAGAAATTACTAGTCTCTTCTCACAGATGCAAATTCCTAGCACGCTAGCCAAACCCTGTGTGCCAAACTAAGCAAAACGACATTCTCCTCACGACAGAGCTTTGTTTCTAGAATTGCGTGAGGACGCATAAAGCAGTGTGATGCTCAAACACACAGGAGTAACATCAGATCCCTTAATAAAACGATATCCTCAAAGCACATCTCCCAGCTGAACCTACCAACACACACACACACACACACACACACACACACACACACACACACACACACACACACACACACACACACACACACACACACACACACACACACACAACACACAACCACACACACACACACACACACACACACAACACACACACACACACAACACCACACACACACACACACACACACACACACACACACACACACAACGGAAGTGTGTCACTGAGCCAGAAGACATGTGGAGACACCACTGTCCATGACTATTGCTCTTAAACCAACACAGGCAGAGTCAGTGTGTCATAGGGCTCTCCAAAGGAGAGGAGATCCTTATAGCTCTGTCTTTCACTCTAAATCTCCACAAACAAGCCCTCGCTAGACACACAGCCAGAGACAAAGCCGGCAGGAGGACGCATTATATGCTGCAGCAACAATGGGGAGCTTRTGCAATCACTGTCAAGACTCTGTGTTTCTGCATCTTAATGTGTCTTTCAGTTTTGAAACCCACTTAGCTGGAAGAGCAGAGGCAAGTCTTCGTTATTGTTGAGAGTGTCATTCTGTTTTTTTCTCTGTCATATTCCAGTCACCTCAGTCTCTTCTTCTTTACTCTTTCTTAAAGGGAACGAGGGAGCTGAGATGAGAGGAGGGGGTGAAAGAAGATGCTGACAGACACATTTATACTTCAGTCAGATGTATTGTTTCAACAGTGACTCACTAGATGAGCATTTGGCAGAGGATTTTAGAAGACATTAGCCTGACATTGTCCCACTTAGCAGCAAAAAATAAGCAGGGTTGACTGTCCATGGAAATGGCTACGTTTGGAGTTTGGTTTAATGACAGAAATACGTAGCTAGCGAAACTAATTCCTTAGCTGGCACTGTAGACGGGGTGGAAATCGTACTCTTATTAAGCAGATAAATGAAATTCGATTTGCACGGTTCAATAAAAAAGCAAAAACGTCAAAGGCTTTATCTTTTCAGTGTCATTGATCCCATTTCTTGTCATCAGCATGCGTGTGGTGGGTGGGAGGTGAATAGGAAGGCTGGGTGGGTAAAGGCTGTGTAGCCTTGAAAACTTTCATGCTGACTGAGGTTTCACTGCATCAGACTGCAGCAATAGGACAGGCTCTGGAATTAGATCAAAGGTGCAGGTGCAATGGCTCACTGACTGTCTCACACACACACATACACACACACACACACACACGTACACTATCGTTCAAAAGTTTGGGACACACATACACTATCGTTCAAAAGTTTTTGATCACTTAGAAATGTCCTTGTTTTTGAAAGAAAAGCAAATTTTTTTGTCCAATTATAAATAACATCAAATTGATCAGAATACAGTGTAGACATTGTTAATGTTGTAAATGACTATTGTAGCTGGAAACGGCTGATTTTTAATGGTATATCTACATAGGCGTACAGAGGCCCATTATCAGCAACCATCACTCCTGTGTTCCAATGGCATGTTGTGTGTTAGCTATCCAAGTTTATCATTTTAAAAGGCTATTGATCATTAGAAAACCCTTTTGCAATTATGTTAGCACAGCTGAAAACTGTTGTGCTGTTAAAGAAGCAAAAAATGACCTTCTTTAGACTAGTTGAGTATCTGGAGCATCAGCATTTGTGGGTTGATTACAGGCTCAAAATGGCCAGAAACAAAGGATTTCTTCTGAAACTCGTCAGTCTATTCTTGTTCTGAGAAATGAAGGCTATTCCATGCGAGAAATTGCCAAGAAACTGAAGATCTCGTACAACGCCGTGTACCATCTCTTTCACAGAACAGCAACAAACTGGCTCTAACCAGAATAGAAAGAGTGGGAGGCCCCGTTGCATAACTACGCCAAGAGGACAGTCATTAGGTGCGGAAGGTAGCCTAGTGATTAGAGTGTTGGACTAGTAACCGCAAGGTTGCAAGATCGAATCCCTGAGCCGACAAGGTAAAAATCTGTTGTTCTGACCCAGAAACAAATCAATCAAATCATCAAATCAAATAAATTTTATTAGTCACAATACCATGGTTGCAGATGTTAATGCGAGGTGTGAGCGAAATGCTTGTGCTTCTAGTTCCGACAATGCAGTAATAACCAACAGGTAATCAACTAACAATTCCACAACTACTACCTTACACACACACACAAGTGTAAAGGGTATAGGAATATGTACATAAGGATATATGAATGAGGTGGTGGTACAGAACGGCATGGCAGATGCAGTAGATGGTATGAGGTACGGTATATACATATGAGATGAGTACTGTAGGGTATGTAAACATAAAGTGGCATAGTTTTAAAGTGTCTAGTGGTACATGTATTAACAATATGAAGATGGCAGAGTAGATGATATAGAGTACAGTATATACATATGAGTGGGTATGTAGGGTATGTAAACATTATATTAATGGCATTGTTTAAAGTGGCTAGTGGTACATTTTACATAATTCATCAATTCCCATTTTTAAAGTGGCTGGAGTTGAGTCAGTATGTTTGGCAGCGGCCGCTAAATGTTAGTGGTGGCTTGTTTAACAGTCTGATGGCCTTGAGATAGAAGCTGTTTTTCAGTCTCTCGGTCCCTGCTTTGATGCACCTGTACTGACCTCGCCTTCTGGATGATAGCGGGGTGACAGGCAGTGGCTTGGGTGGTTGTTGTCCTTGATGATCTTTATGGCCTTCTGTGACATCGGGTGGTGTAGGTGTCCTGGAGGGCAGGTAGTTTGCCCCTGGTGATGCGTTCTGCAGACTCACTACCTCTGGAGAGCCTTACGGTGTGGGCGGAGCAGTTGCCGTACCAGGCGGTGATACAGCCCGACAGGATGCTCTCGATTGTGCATCTGTAGAGTTTGTGAGTGCTTTTGGTGACAAGCCGAATTTCTTCACGCCTCTGAGGTTTGAAGAGGCGCTGCTGCGCCTTTTACAACGTGTCTGTGTGGGTGGAACCAATTCAGTTTGTCCGTGAGTGGTACACCGAGGAACTTAAAACTTTCCACCTTCTCCACTACTGACCCGTCGATGTGGATAGGGGGTGCTCCCTCTGCTGTTCGCTGAAGTACAATCATCTCCTTGTTTTGTTGACGTTGAGTGTGGGTTATTTTCCTGACAACACATCCGAGGGCCTCACCTCTCCTGTAGGCCGTCTCGTCGTTGTTGGTAATCAAGCCTACCACTGTAGTGTCATCCGAAACTTGATGATTGGAGTTGGAGGCGTGATGGCACGCAGTCGTGGGAACACAGGGAGTCAGGAGAGGCTGCAGAACGCACCCTTGTGGGGCCAGTGTTGAGGATCAGCGGGGTGGAGATGTTTGTTACCTACCCTCACCACCTGGGGGCGGCCCGTCAGGAAGTCCAGGACCCAGTTGCACAGGGCGGGGTCGAGACAGGGTCTCGAGCTTGATGACGAGTTTGGAGGTACTATGGTGTTAAATGCTGAGCTGTAATCGATGAACAGCATTCTCACATGGGTATTCCCTCTTGTCAGATGGGTTAGGGCAGTGTGCAGTGTGGTTGCGATTCGCGTCGTCTGTGGACCTATTGGGTCGGTAAGCAAATTGGAGTGGGTCTAGGGTGTCGGTAGGGTGGAGGTGATATGGTCCTTGACTAGTCTCTCAAAGCACTTCATGATGACGGAAGTGAGTGCTACGGGGCGGTAGTCCGTAGTCTCAGTTACCTTAGCCTTTCTTGGGAACAGGAACAATGGTGCCTCTTGAAGCATGTGGGCAAGCAGACTGGGATAAGGATTGATTGATATATGTCCGTAAACACACCAGCCAGCTGGTCTGCGCATGGCTCTGAGGACGCGGCTGGAATGCCGTCTGGGCTGCAGCCTTGCGAGGGTTAACACGTTTAAATGTTTTACTCACCTCGGCTGCAGTGAAGGAGAGCCGCAGGTTTTGGTAGGGGGCCGTGTCAGTGGCACTGTCATTGTCCTCAAAGCGGGAAAAGTTGTTTAGCCTGTCTGCGGAGCAAGACATCCTGGTCCGCGACGGGGCTGGTTTTCTTTTTGTAATCCGTGATTGACTGTAGACCCTGCCACATACCTCTTGTGTCTGAGCTGTTGATTGCGACTCGATTTTGTCTCTGTACTGGGACTTAGCCTGTTTGATTGCCTTGCGGGAGAATAGCTACACTGTTTGTATTCGGTCATGCTTCCGGTCACCTTGCCCTGGTTAAAAGCAGTGGTCGCGCTTTCAGTTTCACGCGAATGCTGCCGTCAATCCCCGGTTTCTGTTTGGGAATGTTTTTATCGTTGCTGTGGGTACGACATCGTCAATACACTTCCTAATGAACTCGCTCACCGAATCAGCATATTCGTCAATATTGTTGTTGGACGCGATGCGGAACATATTCCAATCCGCGTGATCGAAGCAGTCTTGAAGCGTGGATTCAGATTGGTCGGACCAGCGTTGAACAGACCTGAGGCGGGAGCTTGTTGTTTGAGTTTCTGTTTGTAGGCTGGAATCAACAAAATGGAGTCGTGGTCAGTTTTCCGAAAGGTTAACAAGGCAGTTAACCCACTGTTCCAAGGACGTCATTGAAAATAAGAATTTGTTCTTAACTGACTTGCCTAGTAAAATAACAAACAATTACATTTTTTTTAGAGTGTCTAGTTTGAGAAACAGACACCTCACAAGAACTCAACTGGCAGCTTCATTAAATAGTACACGCAAAACACCAGTCTCAACGTCAACAGTGAAGAGGCGACTCCAGGATGCTGGCCTTCTAGAATGAGTTGCAAAGAATAAGCCATATCTCAGACTGGCCAATAAAAATAAAAGATTAAGATGGGCAAAAGAACACAGATACTGGACAGAGGAACTCTGCCTAGAAGGCCAGCATCCCGGAGTTCACTGTTGACGTTGAGACTGGTGTTTTGTGGGTACTATTTAATGAAGCTGCCAGTTGAGGACTTGTTAGGAATTATTCAGAGACTGACTGTTTAAAGATTATTATATAGAGCTCGGCTGTGATATAAACCTGCACAGGCTCTAAAGACCACTATTGCCTACCCCTGGAGACTGTTAGTAGTATAGTCATATTTATTGGGATCCACAAGGCAGCGGCTACTCTTCCTGGGGTCCAAATAGGAAACAAAACAACAAATAAAACACATAATATACCGTTTTTTTATCACTTTGGTATTATTTTCACAAGTATGTGGTAAAATGTCACAACTCTTAATACAAAACTCAAAACAGATCATCAAAAAGGCTGTTTTTCAACAGTTTTTGCAAGTACAACACACAAAATRACACTTTTTCACTAAACCTAATCAGCATTTCATCTTGAAATAACTTTCATATAAAGTAGTTGCCTTTCACTGATTCTCTTCTCATTAAATACATTTGACCATCACTTAATCCAACTGTGCTTCATGGTTAATCACTTAACCGTTTGGTAAACCTATAGATTTTAAACTGGTTTGTCTACTATATATGGATGATTTTGAGAACTAAAGAAATAAAAGGTGTGTTTGTAAAGTATAAACATCTGAATTAAATGTATGATACATGATAACCATACATAATGAATTCTAATTTTTGCTAACTGATTTCACATAGTGGTAACCACAATTGGTCACCATATAGAAGGGGGTGTGTGAACACCTGCCATTTCTTTCAACACAGAGAAGGATAGACAGCAAGGGAGAGGAAGAAATCAAAGAACTCGTGGACAAGGGGCCTGTCACAGAGGTGGGCATGGGCCACGTCAAAGAGGTCAAAGAGGTGGGCATGGGCCTTGTCAAAGAGGTCAAAGAGGTGGGCATGGGCCCTTGTCAAAGAGGTCAAAGAGGTGGCATAGGGCCCTGTCAAAGAGGTCAAAGAGGTGGGCATGGCCTTGTCAAAGAGGTCAACGCGGTGGGCATGGTGCCCCGTCAAAGAGGTCAAAGAGGTGGGCATGGGCCTTGTCAAAGAGGTCAAAGAGGTGGGCATGGGCCTTGTCAAAGAGTCAAAGAGGTGGGCATGGGCCTTGTCAAAGAGTTCAAAGGGGTGGGCATGTGCCCCGTCAAAGAGGTCAAAGAGGTGGGCATGGGCCTTGTCAAAGAGGTCAAAGAGGTGGGCATGGCCTTGTCAAAGAGGTCAAAGAGGTGGGCATGGGCCTTGTCAAAGAGGTAAGAGGTGGGCATGGGCCTTGTCAAAGAGGTCAAAGAGGTGGGCATGGGCCTTGTCAAAGAGGTCAAAGAGGTGGGCATGGCCTTGTCAAAGAGTTCAAAGAGGTGGGCGTGGCATTGGGCCTTGTCAAAGAGGCAAAGAGGTGGGCATGGGCTTGTCAAAGCGGTCAAAGAGGTGGGCATAGGCCTTGTCAAAGAGGTCAACAGAGGTGGGCATGGGCCCCGTCAAAGAGGTCAAAGAGGTGGCAGTGGGCCTTGTCAAAGAGGTCAAAGAGGTGGCATGGGCCCCGTCAAGAGTGGCATGGGCCCTGTCAAAGAGGTCAAAGAGGTGGGCATGGGCCCCGTCAAAGAGGTGGGCTTGGGTCCCGTCAAACAGGTGGACATCAGAGAGAGGGAGGCAGATGGCAGGGAACTTGTGTCTAATGAAGTCCGGGCCATCGTCGTTGACCATGTGGTAAACAGAGGCCTTACCATGGCAGAGGCTGCCAGATCACCCCAATCTGAAAAGATCAACTGTCAATTCGATCATGAGAAAATTTCGCAAAGAAATTATCTATTGACAGTATACTCTGTTCTACCCTCAGAATTGACAGAAGACCACATGGTGATGGCCGTGGTGTGTGCTGACCGACCAGCAGGAGTGGGCAGAGTTGCAATGGTAAGGGCCAGGAATGACATATGGCTGTCCAAAACAAAGCAGGCCATTGAGGAGAACAATGACATCTTTGCCAATGTGGCATCCATCAGCCTACTAACAATCGCCCGCCTTTTGAAGAGACACCTGGTGCCTTTTGAGAGAAACAGCGACCAGGTGAAACAACTGCGGGCAGAGTACGTTCAGGTACAGCACTRTATACTGTATTACTGTTACTATTAGATGCACATGCTACTTTTGTACTATCACAAGTATATATGTGTTGATGAAGCAGGCTTCAACCTGGCCAAAACTCAGGCCGTGTGCGGAAACTCATCGGCCAACGCGCGACCTTCCAAGTGCCTGGACAACGTGGGGGAAACATCTACATGTGAACAGCTACAGTATGCCTAAAGATGGTGCGGTAGGACGTAGACCAATGAAATTGAGCAGGCCTGTCAAGGTGAAGGGGTCACATACAATGCATTCGGAAAGTATTCAGACCCCTTGACTTTTTCCGCATTTTGTTATGTTACAGCCTTATTCCAAAATGTATTAAATCGTTTTTTTCACTCATCAATCTACACAAATATTATAAAAAAATGTAAAACTTTAATATAAGATTTACATAAGTATTCAGACCATTTTTCTCAGTACTTTGTTGAAGCACATTTGGCAGCGATTACAGCCTCAAGTTTTCTTGGGTATGATGCTACAAGCTTGGCACACGTGTTTCTACCATTCTTCGTGGCAGATCCTCTCAAGCTYTCAGGTTGGATGGGGAGCGTCGCTGTACAGTTATTTTCAGGTCTCTCCAGAGATGTTAGATTGGGTTCAAGTACGGGCTCTGACTGGGCCACTCAAGGACATTCAGGGACATGTGGACATCTGAATCCAATYCGTAATATAGTASACTTATCATAATTTGGTTTTTAATACAGAGAGGTTAGAAAAAGTATCTAGATCCTCTAAACATCAATCGCACAATGACACCTTTGTTTTTAAGCCTTGGATTTCTAATCCCTTAATATTATTATTGGATCTGATTTTGATCAGCTAACATTTCGATGGCAATAATAAATAGATATGCCGATAGTGGACAACCTTGTTTTACTCCTCTTGACAGTTTAAAACTTTCTGAGATGTAGCCATTATTTACTATTTTACACCTAGGGTTATTATACATAACTTTAACCAGTTTTATAAGAGATTCTCCAAAATTGAAATATTCCAGGCATTTATTTATAAACTCGTCGTACTTTATCAAAGGCCTTTTCAAAGTCAGATTTGAATACCAGGCCTGGTTTCCCAGAAATMTCATTGTGTTCTATTGTTTACACTTGTCTTATATTATGTCCAATGTACATGATGTCCATGTAAAAACCTGCCTGATTAGGATGAATAATATCCGACAATAAAAAATGTATTCTATGCGCTAAGCATTTAGCTAGACTTTTTGCATCACAACACTGAAGTGTAAGACGCCTCCAATTTATTTTATGGATTGGATCTTTATATTTACCACTTGGATCCTGTTTCAGTAATAATGAAATCAGATCTTCTTGTTGAGTGTCCYATAATCTACCATTTATATAGGAGTGGTTAAAACATGCTAATAACAGTCCTCTGAGTATATAAAAAAAAGTTTGGTATACCTCCACTGGTATGCTATCCAGCCCTGGAGTTTTCCCTGACTTAAAGGCTTTAATTGCATCAAGAAGTGTAATTTGGCCTTCACATTAGTTTTTCTGTACAGATGTTCATTTTACATTATTATTATTATTAAGGAAAAAATTCATACAATCAGCTACGGTTAGTGGAGATAGAGGAGACTGAAACGAAAACATATGCTTAAAGTGCTTTACATCCTCTTTCAACATATCGTTTGGTGAATCATGGGTGACTTCGTCATTTGTAACAAGTTTCAGTAAATTATTTTTGGTAGCATTTCTATGTTGAAGATTAAAAAAGAATGTGGTGCATTTTTCCCCATATTCCATCCAGTTCGCTTAATTTTTTAATAATATATTACACTGGATCTTTCTTGAATAAGTTCCTCCATTTCTTTTAGTTTCTTTTCTCTAACTTACTCTGAGCCTCTGTGGTACAGTTTTTATTGCTATCTATCTGTACTGTTAGTCCTTGCATTTCCTTTGTTAATATGGACTCTTTTGACCTAAATTGCTTTTGTTTTATAGATGAGTACTGAGTGCATGGCCTCTAAAGGCACATTTAAAAGTGTGCCATACAATAATGGGATCTGCTGTACCTATGTCATGTCAGAAAAAGTCAGTTATAAATGATTCTGTCCTAGTTAAAAACAACGTATCATCTAGTAGGCTTTGATTAAATTTCCAATATCCTTGCCCATGTGGAAATTCTGTAAGAGTAATATMTATGCCAATTATGTGACGGTCCGACCGCATTCTGTCCCCTATCAACACTCTTTTTTAAAACTTTTGGTGCCAGAGAGAATGACAGAAGAAAGTAATCAAGCTTGATTGAGCCTCCYCCATGTATATCTCACTAGGTCAGGGTWTTTAAGCCTCCATATATTCACTAATTCCAATATATCCATAACATTCATGATTCCCTTAAGTGCATGAGGGTGATAGTTTGTTGTGTGATTGCCTTTATGGTCCATAGCGGTATTTAAAACCATATTATAATCTCCCACCATAATATGGTCTTGTATTGCTTGTAGGGTTGATAAATTATTATATATATTAGCATGGATCATCATTATTTGGACCGTAAAGGTTAATAAGCCATATCTGTTTATGGTCCAATAATATATTTAAAATCATCCATCTACCTTGAGGATCTGTTTGGACAATTTGCACATTTGGATCAAAATTACTGTTAATTAATAGCATCACCCCTTTTGAATTTCTGTTCCCATGGGAGAAACATATTTCGCCCCCCAGTTTCCTAKACAACTAAAACGAGTTTCCTGGKAACAATAGATATTATATTTCTTCTCTTTTAGCCAGGTAAATACTGACCGTCTTTTCTTATTATCTACTAAGCCATTACAATTATAACTGGCTATACTTATTTCACCATTTACCATTATGAAATACAAGTTTCAAATCTATTTATCATAATATATGTTTGTAAACTCACCATTAAAAAGTACCATAGTGATTGAGTGTCCATATAGCTATAACATGATATTTGCATTGCTACTAAGTAAACCTCCAATTTGTKCCCACTATTCTACCCGCTAAAACCCCTCCCCATCCCYAGTTGGGTTGTCATCCCAGTGACCGACAGACCACCCCCGACCCCCTGGATCCCATGGCCKCCGAGAGACCGGGACCCATCCTTTTGAAAAGAGCACACAGTGCCACCCACAGAACAGAAGCAGATCAGCTTTTCCATCGCCCTCACCTCGACTTGTATTTTATAAAGCTATAAAAAATTATATATATACAGTATATATATATATATAACAACTGCTTATCTTAACTTCCATAAGTAACAACAAATATTTGTAATAGTGTAGGTAGTTTTGTTACCTCTTACCAGTATTGCCATTATAAAAATTACATTTTGGTAAGCAATTATTATTTTATCCCAATCCCTTTAATTTATTGCGATTCATCCTATATTATCACTAACATCTTTACTCCCTAGCAACAGTTATGGGATACACACCACACACACACACACACACACACACACACACACACACACACACACACACACACACACACACACACACACACACACACACACACACACACACACCTGTCTCTTATACACATCTAGATGTGTATAAGAGACAGCACACACACACACACACACACACACACACACACACACACACACACACACACTCAATCCCTTTCCCCCACAAACAACCATAAACTCAGATGCTCAACAGTATCCCAGAGTCCAAATCAAGAAAGGCCTTGATTTACGAATGCATATACAGTTGCAGCTGTATGAGAAGACCTGCAAAATTGAGCAAAAATGGGGAGATTTTATTAAAATTGTCAGGTCCCCTGAAACACCCACACGTGGTCCCCCATTGTGACCATATTCCCAAGCATCTCTGTGCAGTCAGACCTTTGATGATTTTGTGCCACGAGGGCCACAATAACATGCCCCCTCTCAGAATGTCAGAGTGTGACCCCCTCGCCATGGGTTACTGCAGCTAGTGTTGCCAGCACTGCCTAGGTGGGGGCACCCCACCAGAATCCCCACCGGCTAGATACAAGGTCGTCAAGGTTCTCATTGGCAGTTTTGAGAATTTCCTTGTATATTATGCTCTCCCATCAGGGGGCTTTGGCTTCGCAGGACCAACCCTGCCAGGCAGGCTCAGAGTCTAGAGGGGACGGTGCTGCTTTAGTTGGTCTCTGACCACATTCATCTTTCTCATTTGGCTGCGTATAGGCTACTTACAGTAGACCCATAAAACTGATAATGATTTCTCCTTAGTGTATGGGTCTCTCAGGTYGGTGTCCAGGGTACTGTATAAGGTTGGGGACCATTCCATCATGATAGGACAGTAAATAAATAGATATTAGTAATTTATTTCAAAATGTATATCCCATATCTGCACAAAACTGAAAGCTCTCTCTCATAACCCCTGCTCACAAACACACATGGGCTCTGGGATTTGCAACCCCTATCATTTTTCACTCACTTAACTCCACACTTTTCCAAACACACAAAAAAAACACCCCACCTTCCATCACAATKCATYCGCACATACCCACATACTGTGCCTTCTATGTCCTCTGTGTTTTATCTCTTCCATGTTGATTGAGTACTTTTGTGTTCCAGTTCCTTATATTTGAAGATGTATTATTTAGTTAATTATCCTTTCTTCTAATGCTGTCTTATCAATTTATAAAATACTATAAATGGAAAGTCTAAAACAAATTATTTTCCAACATTCCCTATCTAGAATGGTATAGTGTAGTTGTAGTTTATTTCCTTAACAATTGTTTTATTTTATTGCTTTTCTATATATTTTTATTACAATCCCTACCATGGATAGTATTGGGTGTTCCATTATTTGACTCCTCTATGTGAACTTTGTCATATTTAGAATAGCCAAGGAGTAGTCTTTGTGTCTCYGAACATTTGGTTATCAATATACAGTTTATCGACTACGAGAGCTACACGTTTCCTTTTTAATCTATTTTCCTTGAAGATTGGATACAGAACTTTGCGCAGTTCTGCAATTTCCTTCAGGAACTGATCATTCATGCCTATTTTCGTGCAAGTCTTTTACCCAGGTTTTTAACCATTATTTTATCTTTAAAGAAAGCAAATTTGCCAACGATTGGGCATTCACATCTCTGCCCTCTCTGCCTGAAATGGTGTACACGTTCGAGTTTGATTTTGTCAACAGCTTCGCGTGGGATCTGAAGCGCTGTAAGGAGGAACTCCCTAACTACACCCTCAGAAACTTCTCCTTCTTTCTCTTGGATACAAGTACCAGTTTTTCTCTCATGGATCTAGTCTGTATATCAAGTAAGGCTTCTCTCAGAAAGATGTTCTCCTTTTTAAGTTCATTAACATCGGATTCAATCTTATTGACTGTCCCTTTTACTGTAGCTTGTTTGTATCTTTCTCCAATGTCACAGCTTTTTCATCACTCATCTCGAGGCTTGCCTTCAACTCCTTTATATCCTTACTGACTAATTCAAGTATGCCCAGTTTGTCATTTATCGATTTTAACAGATCGGTTTCCACCCTTACCATTCCCGGTGGTGAAAAGATTAAACCGTCTGTGTCTGTCGAAGAGTTGGGTTTTCTTTTCGGGATTGGTTCTGTTTTTAGTCTCCGTCATGTTTGGGTGTTGCTTGTTCTCGTAATATTTGTCGATACACTTCTCTAGCCTTATGATTTGTTTTGTTTTGTTATCCAGATTGAAGGTTATAACCCATCAGTTTGTGAAGTACTAATATTTAGTCTAACTTACCAATATTGAATATTACGTTTTTATCTTGAGGTGATCTACACTGCTGTGTTCAGTCCGCCATCTTTTTTCCCCCAAACATTATTTGCTTCTTCTTGCATTGTTTGCTATTGGATTAACTGGTAGTTAAAATGACTAAATTGAAAATATATAATTATATTGTTTGGTGATTAAACAAATGTTCTCATTACATTTCACAATATACGTATATTTTTTATCAAAAGTTGTGTGGTGAGAGATGTTTACGATCCAAATGAATGCACAATGACTGGTTTTGAAGGAAAGTGTGACCAGTTTGGAGTTCTGTACTAAGAGTTGTGAAAATGTACCACATACTTGTGCAAATAGCACCAAAGAAAAAAACAACAACTGTAAAATACATAATATACATAGTGTAACACTAAATAATACTACATCATCTCCTGCCTCTGCCTCACGCTTTTGAAAGAGGAGATGGCTCCTACCCTATGAGCTGTTCCTGCTGCAAGCCAAGGCTCGTGCAAGGCCACCCACCTACATGATACAACACATAATAGAGTGTAAATTACAATACAAAATATATCAAAATGGCTGTCTCTTCACAGCCCCTTTGTGTTGTTAGGTGTTTTTTGAATCAGGTTTTTAGCTTGGGTTACCTGGGGTGGCAGAGAGTTCCATATATTCATGGCTCTATTTAAAACTGTGCGACTCCCAGCCTGTGTTCTGGACCTGGGGCCTGTGAAGAGACCACTGGCTGCATGTCTTGTGTGGTACCGATGAGTGTCTGAACTGTGTGCCAACTGCTTGAACATCAACACCTCYCACAAAGACCAATAGTGATGCAGTGAGAAATAATACGTTGGATTTCTCCAAACAGAAGTGGCTTATTTGTGAAGTTATTATATGCACTACAAAGTCTTCCTTTGTGTAACAGTATGTCTTAAGGAGTTCTCTAACAAGTGCACATCAACGCTCCGCTTTGAACCTTAAATACCTGGTGAGASAACAACAGCAGTGTCTCTCCAGGGTGCCTTTCATCTCGCTGGGCATTTATACTCCTAACACCCCTCCATCTAGCTTCCAATAGAGGGGTGCACTCTAAATAGCTTATCCTTTCACAATCAAGGTTCATGAGAGGGTGGAGAAGTGCAAAGACTTCAAATCAGGTGGAAAAGTAAGATTAAGAGTTAAGAGCGAGCTTGTTGTCATGACCTTCGGGCATGTTCAAAATGGATTTTCCCACAAAGCATTGCAAAGTGAGTCATTATCATTGGAACTCTAAATAAAACAGAGAGATGGGATGGAAGACGGCAGGTCGTGAGATGACTAGTGAGATGACTCGCACACACACATACACACACACACACACGCACCCACACACACACCTGTGTTTCTCGCATCTCTATAATATGAACTGACTAAACAAATCATGGACAGGGTAGAGATGAGAAAAGAGACAGAATCTAAGCGCTGTCAATCAGAAAGTAATCTTCCACAGCACGATAGCTATAGTACATGAGATAAAACAATGTTATATTTCTGTGATACAGTACCTCTATCATACATTTGTAAGTCCATGCAATCTCTTTGTAAAACATGCACTGGGCTGGAGAAGTGCACCACCATGCTCTGCAGACAGGTGTCTTTGACCTGTGTTGAAATTATCACCTTCCCACTGCAGTCTGCCAGGGAGGCGTAGATGAAAGTAGTATCCCTATCTGATCCCAAATGATAATGTCTTTAAAACATCTGACACGAATCCCTTGCTCTAGGTACCTCAGTCATCCATACCTCTACAGCAGGTGGCTGTGGTAGCTACTGCTGCCTACTGGAGCAGACATAATCTGCAGAACTAATTGTAACACCAACATAACACCAATGGGTTACTGTCGGACAGTCTAACAAAAGCAAAGTTGTCCTGTTAGACTGAGTTATCCATTTAACATCCTATGTGATATTTACAGTTGAAGTCGGAAGTTTACATACACCTTAGCCAAATACATTCAAACTCAGTGTTTCATAATTCCTGACATTTAATCCTAGTAAATACCCTGTTTTAGGTCAGTTAGGATCACCACCTTATTTTAAGAATGTGATATTTCATAATAATAGTAGAGAGAATGATTTATTTAAGCTTTTATTTATTTCATCACATTCCCAGTGGGTCAGAAGTTTACATACACTCAATTAGTATTTGATAGCTTTGCCTATAAATTGTTTAACTTGGGTCAAACATTTCGAGTAGCCTTCCACAAGCTTCCCACAATAAGTTGGGTGAATTTTGGCCCATTCCTCTTGACAAAGCTGGTGTAACTGAGTCAGGTTTTGTAGGCCTCCTTGCTCGCACACCCTTTTTCAGTTCTGCCCACAAATGTTCTATAGGATTGAGGTCAGGGCTTTGTGATGGCCACTCCAATACCTTGACTCTGTTGTCCTTAAGCCATTTTGCACAACTTTGGAAGTATGCTTGGGGTCATTGTGCATTTGGAAGACCCATTTGCAACCAAGCTTTAACTTCCTGACTGATGTCTTGAGATGTTTGCTTCAATATATCCACATACTTTTCCTTCCTCGTGATGCCATCTATTTGTGAAGTGCACAAAATCCTCCCTGCAGCAAAGCACCTCCACAACATGATGCTTCCACCCCCGTGCTTCACGGTTGGGATGGTGTTCTTCAGCTTGCAAGCCTCCCCCTTTTTCTTCCAAACATAACGATGGTCATCATGGTTTCATCAGACCAGAGAACATTTCTCCAAAAAGTCCGATCTTTGTCCCCATGTGCAGTTGCAAACCGTAGTCTGGCTTTTTTATGGCGGTTTTGGAGCAGTGGTTTCTTACCTGCTGAGCGGTCTTCAGGTTATGTCGATATAGGACTGGGTTTACTGTGGATAAATATACTTTGTACCTGTTTCCTCCAGCATCTTCCACAGGTCCTTTGCTTGTTGTCTGGGATTGATTTGCACTTTTCGCACCAAAGTACATTCATCTCTAGGAGACAGAACTCGTCTCCTTCCTGAGCGGTATGACGGCTGCGTGGTCTCATGGTGTTTATACTTGCATACTATTGCTTGTACAGATGAACATGGTACCTTCAGGCGTTTGGAAATTGCTCCCAAGGATGAATCAGACTTGTGGAGGTCTACAATTTATTTTCTGAGGTCTTGGCTGATTTATTTTTGACTTTCCCATGATGTCAAGCAAAGAGGCAATGAGTTTGACGGTAGGCCTTGAAATACATCCACAGGTACACCTCCAATTGACTCAAATTATGTCAATTAGCCTGTCAGAAGCTTCTAAACCCATGACATCATTTTCTGGAATTTTCCAAGCTGTTTAAAGGCACAGTCAACTTAGTGTATGTAAACTTCTGACCCACTGGAATTGTGATACAGTGAATGATAAGTGAAATAATCTTGACTTGTGTCATGTATAAAAAATGACTTGTGTCATGTACAAAGTAGAAGTCCTAACCGACTTGCCAAAGCTATAGTTTGTTAATAAGAAATTTGTGGAGTGGTTGAAAAGAGATTTAATGACTCCAACCTAAGTGTATGTAAACGTCCGACTTCAACTGTAGATGTAATTTAGAGCAACATTAATTCACTTTCTATACAGTGAGTAAAGGGAGGTCTAGCTGCGACTGAAAGCTCATAACATTAAGGAATTGTTACAGTGAGAGGAATTGTGGTGTAAATTGAAGATTTAACAGGAAAGAGAGAGAGAGGGGGGAGTAGTCCCTCGGGGATCAGCGTGATAATCCTCTTGGTTTCTGTAGTCTTATCTAAAACAGGAACGTTTGCGTGAGAGCGAGGAGGCGAGGAGACTACATACAGTACTGTACCATTCCTTTCCTAAGGATCCCACTCTTTCCCCTCAGGGCACGTGACAGTGTGTGTTTCTGTACGAGGAGACACTGGACATAAGGAGAATTTAATATATGCAATATGTGTTCAATAAGCAGAGTGTCACGTTCGTCGTAACGATGAGACCAAGGCGCAGCGTGATTGGAATACATTCTTCTTTATTAAACAAAGAATACTTAAACAAACTAACAAAATAACAAAACGAACGTGAAGCTATAAACAACTAGTGTTGACATGCAACTACACATAGACAACTACCCACCAATACAGGTGGGAAAAGGCAACCTAAGTATGGTTCTCAATCAGAGACAACGATAGACAGCTGCCTCTGATTGAGAACCACACCCGGCCAAACACACAGAAATACAAATCATAGAAAAAGGAACATAGAATGCCCACCCAAATCACACCCTGACCAAACCAAAATAGAGACATAAAAATCTCTCTACGGTCAGGGCGTGACACAGAGTATTTTATCCGAAGTACAACCTTGCCATTGCACAATTGCCAACTGAGCCACAAAGTTGACTAATGTTTAGATAATATTTAGTCTGTATGACGTACCCAGAAAGCGAAAGGTCCTGCGCACCAGAGGGTTGAGGTAGCAGCAGTCTCCTGTCAGCATGGTCTTCTCCTGACTGTCCAGCTCTTTGGACGAGTATTGTATCAAGAACAGTACGGTCTCTGAGATCATGATCTAGAAAAGAAAGGGGAACAGAGAAGACAAATGGATGATAAACAAATGAGTATATTCTTATAAGTGTTGAATCATGAATCAAATATGGTTTAGTCGGTAAATCCATACATACTGTAACTCCCAACACACACACACACACGCACAGACGCACATACAAACACACAAACACAACAAAACAGCACCATAATCTCTCTGAGAGACTATGTACACTTCTCAATGGCTGACATCTGCAAAGCACCCGCGGTATTAACGGAAAACATATTGAAGGAGAGGAGGGCTCTACTTAAGGCACTTCTAGTTACTGAGAGATGAGAACACACTTGTTTGTGTGCGTCTGTGTATGTGCGTGGGCGTGCGTGCGCGCACGTGTCTTGGTGTGTCTGTTGTGTGTTTGTGCGTGCGTGCATGTGAGTGTGTTTGTGTGTGTGGTCATTGGGGTTAAAAGGTGGGCAGAAGGTGAATTCCTATTTAAAGCCAGAGCTTGACACAGTACACTTGATTATCAACAGAATTACAACCCAGTGGGTGTTGTCAGTTATACAAAATACCCCTAATTCAACACTGATGATCTAGAGTGGGTGTAATAATATGATTCCAACACTGTTAAAAACAAAAACTAATGATAGCATGTATGTTTCATTGGTGGAATTTACAGTATAGCTTAAAGGCAAAAAGATAATTCCTGTCGATGCCTGGTTCTTCAATCCATGGGTTGGGATGAGAGGTTATTCTAAAAAGGTGATATCCTTGAGCTGTTAACATTTACAGAGGAGTAAAACTGTATAATTATAATCACATTTGCAGTTGCCATTGGTGACAGACGGTGAGGAGCGAGAGGGAGAGAGCAGAGGAAGAGAGAGAGAGAGAGAGAGAGAGAGAGAGAGAGAGAGAGAGAGAAGAGGAAGCCAGAGAAGAGAGAGAATAGGAAGAGAGGTGAGAGAGAGAAGAAGGAAGAGAGAGAGAGAAGAGGCAAGAGAGAGAAAGAGAGAATAGGAAGAGAGAGTGAGAGAGAAAGAGGAAGAGAGAGAAGAGGAAGAAAGAGAGAGGGAGAGAGAGGAAGAGAGAGAGAGAGTGAAGAGGAAGCTAGAGAGGGAGAGAGAGAAAAGAAGGACCAGAAGAGAGAGAGAGAGAGAGAGAGAGGGGAAGAGGAAGAGAAGAGAGAGAGGAAGCTAGAGAGAGAGAGAAGAGGAACAGAGAGAGAAAGAGAGAAGAGGAAGAGGAGAGAGAGCGAAGAGGAAGCTAGAGAAGAGAGAGAGAGAGAGAGAGAGGAGATATGGAGTGCTAAACTCATTAAATACTGTAGATGGTAGGGATATGCATCTTTCCTTTCAAGATATTTGATACGTATCTAGGTGCATGGGCTCCAATAGGTTACAGGAAAGATAAGTTTTAGTTTGAAACGATTTGGTGCAATTCGGTTTGATTAGAGAGCAAATCGATGCGATTTGGTTCAATGCGATACGATACTATTTGAGGCATTAACATTTGTTGCATAAACACATACATTTTTCATTCTAAATTAAAATCTACTACCGATGGAGCTCATGAGCTGGGCCTCTCTGAGCTGGATCTGATGTATGATGTATGTCTATGGTATAATTAGGCACCTGAGCTGAGCCATAAGGGAAAATGGGCATCTACCACCCATTATCTAATTTGGGGGGGGTGCAATGTTTGCTTTTTGTCCACCCAATTTTGATCTGAAATCACTCACTAATACATTTCACATTTTTGCAGATTAAAACTGTTTGAGCTAGTACTCTACCAATATTTGTCAATGACATTGCTAATGAATATCTAGCACAACATTGGATTTCACCCCCACCTCAAAATTTAGAGTACAGTCGTGGCCAAAAGTTTTGAGAATGACACAAATATTAATTTTCACAAAGTCTGCTGCCTCAGTTTGTATGATGGAAATTTGCATAGACTCCAGAATGTTATGAAGAGTGATCAGATGAATTGCAATTAATTGCAAAGTCCCTCTTTGCCATGCAATGAACTGAATGCCCCCAAAACATTTCCACTGCATTTCAGCCCTGCCACAAAAGGACCAGCTGACATCATGTCAGTGATTCTCCCGTTAACACAGGTGTGAGTGTTGACGAGGACAAGGCTGGAGATCACTCTGTCATGATGATTGAGTTCGAATAACAGACTGGAGGCTTCAAAAGAAGGGTGGTGCTTGGAATCATTGTTCTTCTTCTGTCAACCATGGTTACCTGCAAGGAAACACGTGCCGTCATCATTGCTTTGCACAAAATGGGCTTCACAGGCAAGGATATTGCTGCCAGTAAGATTGCACCTAAATCAACCATTTATCGGATCATCAAGAACTTCAAGGAGAGCGGTTCAATTGTTGTGAAGAAGGAGGAAGAAAGTCCAGCAAGCGCCAGGACCGTCTCCTAAAGTTGATTTAGCTGCGGGATCGGGGCACAACCAGTACAAAGCTTGCTCAGGAATGGCAGCAGTCAGGTGTGAGTGCATCTGCACGCACAGTGAGGCAAAGACGTTTGGAGGATGGCCTGGTGTCAAGAAGGGCAGCAAAGAAGCCACTTCTCTCCAGGAAAAACATCAGGGGCAGACTGAAATTCTGCAAAGGGTACAGGGATTGGACTGCTGAGGACTGGGGTAAAGTCATTTTCTCTGATGAATCCCATTTCCGATTGTTTGGGGCATCCGGAAAAAGTTTGTCCGGAGAAGACAAGGTGAGCGCTACCATCAGTCCTGTGTCATGCCAACAGTAAAGCATCCTGAGACATTTCATGTGTGGGGTTGCTTCTCAGCCAAGGGAGAGGGCTCACTCACAATTCTGCCTAAGAACACAGCCATGAATAAAGAATGGTACAACACATCCTTCGAGAGCAACTTCTCCCAACCGTCCAGGACAGTTTGGTGACGAACAATGCTTTTCCAGCATGATGGAGCACCTTGCCATAAGGGAAAAGTGATAACTAAGTGGCTCGGGGAACAAAACATCGATATTTTGGGTCCATGGCCAGGAAACTCCACAGACCTTAATCCCACTGAGAACTTGTGGTCAATCCTCAAGAGGCGGGTGGACAAACAAAAACCCACAAATTCTGACAAACTCCAAGCATTGATTATGCAAGAATGGGCTGCCATCAGTCAGGATGTGCCCAGAAGTTAATTGACAGCATGCCAGGGTGGATTGCAGAGGTCTTGAAAAGAAGGGTCAACACTGCAAATATTGACTCTTTGCATCACTTCATGTAATTGTCAATAAAAGCCTTTGACACTATGAAATGCTTGTAATTATACTTCAGTATTCCACAGTAACATCTGACAAAAATATCTAAAGACACTGAGGCAGCAGACAAAATTTATATTTGTGTCATTCTCAAAACTTTAGGCCACGACTATAGATGTTTGGAAGTCTTTAGGAGTGAGCTTCTCTTCTCCTCCACTTCGGCCATGCAGTGTGGGTAGCAAAAGAGATGACTCTTCTTGTTATGAAATGATCACTCTGTATATCTAAAATCTAACGACAGTAAACCCCAATCAGCAGGTATAGTCAGATTAGATTTGTGTCTTGCAGGTATCTTTGGCTACTTAAAGCACAATTTTCAACAGTACATCTGATATTGATAACCTAGCAAATTACATTGGTTGTCAATCAACTAATAAAGCCTACTATCGCGCAAGCCATTTAACAAAGATCTGAATCCTGTAGGTGACTCGCAGATGTGCAAGATCAGGTATAGGCCTACCTCTCGTTGGTCAGCGCACAAAGTTGTGCACAGCGTGCAGTTTGAATAAGCTCAGCATGACTTGTAGATCAAAGATTGTCAACACAGTTACATGCTGAGTTTGACACTGAAGGAGAGGACGCAAGATGAGAAGTATTTTCAGAAACGAAGTCAGAAAGTAATATGAGCAAAACATTTTAGTGAACTGGAGATTTGTAACATTTGAATCAATTTTCTGACATATGCATGCTACATTTGGATATATGTTGGGTTCCGCAGACACACATATCTTAAACATTTGAACAGGGGATAATGCATATCAGTGAATTGTTAGATCCCTAGTATATGGGTTTGCAGTGTTTGGTTTGCTATCATTGTAGTCCTATTTAAAATGTATCAATTGGGCACATCACTTTTTAAATAGCTATAAATACATTTCCAGTCTGTTTCGGTACACTTCCAGCCATTGCGCTACTGCTAATTAGCAATGGACCGCAAAGCTACACTACCTTCAAACTGCTCACAGAGACATAAAAATGGTATCCATGAATTTATCTGACTCTAGGTAAGTAGAAAAAGTGCTTGATTTCAGAAATCTCACACTGTCCCTTTAAACCTGCAACCTTGTGGCTCCAAAGACCATACACACACGTATGCACGCAGACACACACACACACACACAGGTTCCCAGGTTGCTGTTTCCGCTTCACTGGCCACACAGATGCAGCAGGACCTGTCAGGGAGTCCAGTACTGAATGGCCGCCGGGCCGCCAGGGAGTGAAAGGGTTCAACACCGGAGCTTAGGGTTGTACTGTTTCCCCCCTAGCACAGGTGCTGCTGCCATGAGTGATTTATTTAACACTACTCTGGTGGAGGGAMGGAGTGAGGAAGAGAGGGAGAGAAAAAGAGAGAAAGAAAGAAAGAGAGAGGAGGAAAAAGCTAAGGTCTGCTGTATCAGGTCCCAGTTAAGAATACAGTGATAAAGAGCCTTCATCCTCCTCTTCCTCTTCCTGCTCCTCCTCCTCCTCTCAGGGGAACAAAACAGCCCAGGAGGCCTAGCACTACCAGAATCGGTTACATCTAGGTTACACACATTGTACTGCTCTCGAGGCCAACTACGCCACTTCATCAACATTCTTTATGTGCTTCACTGTCTCATGTTTCTTTTGTTTSCTTCAAAATATCTCTTTAAGGGTGTATAGTAAAGAATCTGATTAATGAGGATATAAAATACTATGCTACAGCAGCATAGCTATTTCATTGACTATACTACACAGTATTATTACTACACTGTGATCCTTGTGACCTGAACTGGTATGAACCAGACCTGGGTTCAAATACATGTATTTGTTATTTAAATACTTTTTTTCTGTGTATTTGAGTCTTTTCAAATTCAAGGCCCAAAACAAGTACTTTAACTTGAGTATTTGAATGTTTGTTTTGTAAAAAAAAAAAAAAAATTGTCGACCACAATTGTATTTGAAAGTATTTTAAAATACTTATTTTCAAATACATGGGTTAAATGCATTGGAGTGTATTTGAGTCAGTGTATTTGAGTATTTTCAAATACTTTCCAATTTTATTTCCAAATGCATTTTACTATTTAACTACTTGTTTTTTTTAATAAAGGTTGTCTGAATACTTGTTTTGAAATGTATTGAAAAGTAATTGAAATACCTGAAATAGTATTTGAACCCTGGTCTGATATTAACCACCATTGGACAGTGGGATAGTTTTATCCAATGGTATTGAATCATTGCTATCTGTTATCTACTTTACAATCTGTCATCATCAAGGCAATAACATCCACTGCCTACAACAGGCATTAAAAAGCATACATGAAGTAAAAAATTGTCACATCTTTGAAATAATGTAGAGTTTGGTTTGATCCTAGCATTTATTCTATTTATTCAGTCATGGCAAAATAATTTTAAAATAATGCAACATTTCTTCCAGAAAACTGTTGAAATTAAAACATATTTTGGTATCCATGTATGTATGTCTTTGGTTTGCAGTTGAACACGACAAACAAATCTGAATAATTTACTAAATYTTAGCTTAATCCTTGTTCGAATGGTGGAGAAAGCACTTTCATCAACTGCCACATAGATTCAAGTTGACCTTCAGACGCAAAGTACGACAGTTTCAACTCGCACCATCCGTCGTCAACTCAATGAAAGGGGGTTATACGGTAGGAGACACTTGGGGGACCCCACTGCTGAGAGAGAGAGACATAATAAAAGCAGACTACAATTTGCAAAAACACACCGGAACATGAGAAAATCCTTCTGGGAGAATGTCCTGTGGACAGATGAGACCAAATCAGAGCTTTTTGGTAAAGCACACCATCTCTATGTTTACAGAAAACAAAATGAAGCTTTCAAAGAAAATGACACCTTCCCTACYGTCAAACATGGAGGAGGTTCAGTGATGTTTTGCGGTTACTTTGCTGCCTCTGACACTGGGTGCCCTGAACGTGTGCATGGCATCATGAAATCAGGAGAATACCAAAGCATTTTGGAGCGCAATGTCAGACCCAGTGTCAGAAAGCTGGGTCTCCGTCGAAGGTCATGGGTCTTCCAGCAGGACAATGACCACAAACAAACTTCAAAAAGCTCCCAGGAATGGTTCAAGATAAAACGCTGGACTGTTCTGAAGTGGCCAGCAATGAGTCTAGATTTAAATCCCATTGAAAACTTGTGGAGATCTGAAAACAGCAGTTGGGAGAAGGCACCCTTAAAATTGAAGGCACCCTTAAGAACTGGAGCAGTTCGCATAAGAAGTGTGGGCCAAACTGCTAGTACAGACTGCTGGTGCAGGAAGCTCATCGATGGCTATAGGAAGCGCTTGATTACAGTTATTTTGACAAAAGGCTGTGCTACCAAATATTAAGTCTAGCGTGTCAATAATTTTGTGAATGCCATTTCTGTTTATTTTCTGATTAAATGGATATATTAAGTTCTGAATAAAAAAAAAAAGGTTCTGTAATATTAACAGTGAAATAAAGAATTGTGGAGACTAAGTACTTTGGTCAATTTCAACTTAATTTTGAGGAAAATTGTGAGCTACTTGAAAAAATATTTTGGGCCATGACTGTACTTACTGTCCTGTTTATGGCTGTTACGGTGACTGTATTACCGCCACGCGGGCGGTCACGAGTCTTGATGGCAAGCGATTCCACGTGATCGTTTAGTCACGGTAATTAGGCTTTTCCAAGCTCTGATGCTGCTATATGGTCATTGGTAGCCTACCAAACTTGCTACTTGCTAACTGCATGACATCACTGCAAATGTAATCGAAACTCTAATCAAACACTTCATGAGAGACTATGAGCTCATGTTGRGCAACATTTCTATAGGATATGCAATTGCGTGAGAAAACAGAGTGATGGCCTCTATTAAAAAGAGCAGGATCCTATAAGCTTTCTATGGGCTAGGCCTACTATATTTATTTCTCAACTTTCCTAATATTAAGCACATTGCTTCTCTTTACAACAGGAGTATAGCCTATCTGGTTGGCATGAAAATGAACCACGTGAAAAGCGTCCTCTGTTCACTATTTAAGGGCATAGAAGACATGTTGTTTTTTTCCGTGGCCCCTGTTTCCAGACAGGTGCATGATAACGGTCAATTCTAAATCAAAACAAATCTCACACATATATTATTTATTTGTATGTAAATACAAGATTAACAATATTAGCCTATCACTTGTGAATTATATATTATCACTTGTGAATGATACCCAAATCATAGTCGCACACATCATGTAGCCTAGCCCATAGACCTATATGCTTTTTTCAATTTTTGCCTAAAATGACATACCCAAATCTAACTGCCTGTAGCTCAGGAACTGAAGCAAGGATATGCATATTATTGATACCAATTGAAAGGAAACACTTTGAAGTTCGTGGAAATTTTAAATTAWTGTAGGAGAATATAATACATTAAATCTTGTAAAAGATAATACAAAGAAAAAAACATGCGTTTAAAAAAAAAAAAAATTGTACCATCATCTTTGAAATGCAAGAGAAAGGCCATAACGTATTATTACAGACCAGGCGCAATTTAGATTTTGGCCACTAGATGGCAGTAGTGTATGTGTAAAGTTTTAGACTGATCCAATGAACCATTGCATTTCTGTAAAATTGTTTGTATCAAGACTGCCCAAATGTGCCTAATTGGTTTATTAATACATTTTCAAGTTCATAACTGTGCACCCATCGACACTGTAGAGGTTAAAATCAAGCACATTAATCTGCTTTACAACGGGTGTAGAGCCTAAGTGGCATACATACACAGCTCGTGAGTTTCAAGTTTGGGGAAGATATTTTTCACCATAAAAATGCACCTTTATAATTATAGCAATACATACACTTTTCACTTTTGAGAATGGTGTTTTCCTGCTAATGGAATATTYTTGCTTATAGCCTACTGCTGTGTGTGCATTGCTGCGCTTATAATGGGAAGAAATAGTTTATCAACATTTTAAGCTAAACCTTCTAATCTGTTGTGTCAGGCTTATTGCTTAAAACAGTTTTTTTGATGCTAGTGGTTGAATTAATTTGGGATCTATCGCATCCCACAACTGTCTGAGACAATCTCACACAGAATAGAATAGGTCAACTTTTGTACTATGGGGGATAGTAGATTGACATAGGCTTTTGCTGTTCGGTAGGCCTACTCATCTTGTTGGCTCACGAAAAGTAAATGTGGACAGTTCTTCAATATGCACCTCGGAATTGGATAAGGACACGTGCAGTTTCGTCCCCGATGTGTCCGTCTTCACTTGTAGCCTGTAAAAAAGACCCGCTCACGTGACAGTTAACCATGTGAGTGAGAGGTGTTTCGGCACGCAACCGGGAGAAGGGAATTATAATTATTATATTCAGCCAAGGGCACAACGGCCACTGTCCACAAAAGGCATATAGTTTTTTAGGAGGCATTACGGCCACACGAAGGGGATGCAGCCGGGAAATTCGAGTCATTATCAAGTCCTTGTCAAGTTGTGAATGAGAGACTGATGAAGTGTGTACAACCTAGGCAAAAAACAAAGCAGAGCTCATGCCTTTCATGCGACTTTTTTCAAATCATTAGTTGCATCATGCAGCCTTAGAATGTATAAAAAATCGAAACATATAGCCCAACATTTGTATCACAACTAAAGTTACATAAATAACTCTAAATTAAGCATACAGGAGTACCTATTTGTTTGTTAACCGTTAAACACAGAATAGCCTCATGTGTGAACTCACTCAAATCGTTTGGAGAGAATATCTGTCGTGGAAATTCTTACACAGGGACAATCAAAGTCAATCTTAAATGAATCATTGTTTATTTGTCAGCGCGCTGGAGAGGTTCCAAACAACTCAATGCACCATAGTACACATGTCAATCAGAAGCTCTGCCTGGGCAGTCCCAGCAGTTGTCTTATATACAGCTATACACAGAAACGTTATATTTGCATGATTTAGCATAATTAATTCATCATTAACGTTTTGTTTCATTCATGTGACCAACCAATACTGGTTCATAACATGTGACAGACCAATACCTCACGAGGCTTCTTCTCTCTAAGCTGAGACCTTGAAACTGAGATATCTTTTGTTCTCGTTCTCAAAACAAGGTCTGGGCGTACTGCCAAATTTCAGCTACTGATAGTGAGGATTCTTTCAGTCAGCCACTTGCATGAACACAGAAATTGGTTATTAGAACAGCACATAAATAGAACACAGAAATTAGTTATACGAAAAGCACAAACATAAAAAATTCTCATTACATATCCTTTCTATTTTATTAATATATGTTCAATTGCATTCTTCATACTATAAAATAATGCTGTAGCTGTTTACTTACCCCCACAAACCGATGCTGGCACTAAGACCGCACTCAACGAGCTGTATTGGGCCATAAGCAAACAAGACAATGCTCATCCAGAGGCGGTGCTCCTAGTGGCCAGGGATTTTAATGCAGGAAAACTGAAATCTGTCTTAAGTCATTTCTACCAGCATGTCACCAGTGCAACTAGATGRGAAAAAACTCTAGATCACCTTTACTCCACACACAGAGACGCATACAAAACTCAAACAGGAAGTAGCAGTGACGCGCTCAATACAGAAGTGGTTCGATGAAGCGAATGCAAAGCTACAGGACTGTTTTGCTGGCACAGACTGGAATATGTTCCAGAATTAATCCGATGACATTGAGGAGTTTACCACATTAGTCACCGGCATCATTAATAAGTGCATTGACGACGTCATCCCCACAGTGACCGTACGTACATATCCCAACCAGAAGCCATGGATTACAGGCAACATCCGCACTGAGCTAAAGGCTAGATCTGCCGCTTTCAAGTAGTGGGACACTAATCCAGAAGCTTATAATAAACCCTGCTACGCCCTCTGATGGAACATSAAACAGGCAAATCGTCAATTCAGGACTAAGATCGAATTCTACTACACCAGCTCTGATGCTCATCTGATGTGGCAGGGCTTGCAAACTATCATGGATTACAGAGGAAAACCCAGCTCTCAGCTGCTCAATCGATCCTACGAGTCAAGCTAAATGCCTTCTATGCACGCTTTGATGCTAGCAACACAGAACCATGKATWAGAGCACCAGCTGTTCTGGACGACTGTTTGATCACGCTCTCCGTAGCCGATGTGAGTAAGACCTTTAAACAGGTTAACATTCACAAGGCCGCAGGGCCAAACAGATAACCAGGACGCATACTCAGTGCATGAGCTGACCAGCTGGCAAGTGTCTCCACTGATATTTTCATCCTCTCCCTGACCCAGTCTGTAATACCTACATGTTTCAAGTAGACCACCATAGTCCCTGTGCCCTACAACGCAAAGGTAACCTGTCTAAAAACATGTCTAAATCTCCCCATAGCATTCACATATGTATGCTTTGAAAGGCTGGTTATGGCTCACATCAACTCCATTATCCCAGACATCCTGGAACAACTCCAATTCACACACCGCCTCAACAGATCCACAGATGACGTAATCTATATTGCACTCCATACTGCCCTTTCCRACCTGGACAAATGGAACACCTAAGTAAGAATGCTGTTCATTGACTACAGCTCTGCGTTCAACACTATAGTGCCCACCAAGCTCATCACTAAGCTAAGAACCCTGAGACTGAACACCTCCCTCTGCAACTGGATCCTGGATTTCCTGACTGCACGGCTGCGCACGACTCTAACACCATCATTAAGTTTGCAGACGACACYACAGTGGTAGGCCTGATCACAAACGACAATGAGACAGCCTATAGGGAGGAGGTCAGAGATCTGGCAGTGTGGTGCGATGACAACAACTTCTCCRTCAACGTCAGCAAGACAAAGGAGCTAATTGTGGACTACAGGAAACTGAGGGCCGAGCACACCCCCATTCACATCAACAGGGCTGTAGTGGAGTGGGTCGAGAGCTTCCCGGTGTCCACATCAGTTCCCCGATGTCCACATCACTAAGGACCTATCATGGTCCAAACACACCACACAGTCATGAAGGGGGCACGACAACACCTCTTCCTCCTCAGGAAGCTGAAAGATTTGTCATGGGCCCTCAGATCCTCAAAACGTTTTACAACTGCACCATTGAGAGCATCTTGACTGGCTGCATCACCGCTTGGTATGGCAACTGTTTGGCACTCGACCGAAAGGCACTGCAGAGGGTAATGCGTACGGCCCTGCACATCACTAGGGATGAGCCCCCTGCCATCCAGAACCTCTATACCAGGCAAGGTCAGAGGAAGGCCCATTGTCAAAGACTCCAGCCACCCAAGTCATAGACTGTTCTCTCTGCTACCGAAATGGAAAGTGGTACCAGAGGGCCAAGTCTGGGACCAAAAGACTCCCGAACAGCTTCAACCCCCAAGCCATAATACTGCTTAACAGTTAATCAAGTGGCTAGCCTGACTATTTGCATTGACCCCCTTTTTACTTGCACTGGCTGTCTTTCACTGGCTCTATGAACACTCACTGGACTCACACTATAACATATACTACACTGACACTCCAACACACACACACACACTACATGCACCGCTCACACACACAAAACACACATGCATATTGACGCCACACACACACTCACACATAGACACACCTTCACACTCTTTCACACTCTTCACATACACTGCTGCTACTCTGTTTATTTTCTATCCTGATTGCCTAGTCACTTTTACCCCTACCTACATGTATATATTACGTCAACTACCTCATACCCCTGCACATTGACTCGGAACTGGTACTCCTTGCATATAATCTCATTATTGTTATTTTATTGTGTTACTATTTCCGTTAAAAAAATTGCAAATGTTTCTTATTTTTTAACTCTGCATTCTTGTGAAAGGGCTTGTAAGTAAGCATTTCACAGTAAAGTCTACACCTGATGTATTCGGCGCATGTGACAAATAAAATGTTATTTGATTTGATTTCTTTGCTAAGCATTGGAAGCCTGGCCTGGCCTGAAAACATCCCTGGTCTTTGTGGGTGAATCTGTGCTTGAAATGCACTGCTCGACAGAGGGAGCTTACAGATAATTGTATGTGTGGGGTACAGAGATCGGGAAGTCATTATAAAATGAATGTGGAAAAAGTCAAGGGGTGTGAATAGTTTCTGAAGGCACTGCACATAGCACTTATAACTATAGGGGACTTAGTATGTAGTACATATACCTGGCTGATAGAACTGAAACCAGACATTATGTTGTAGAGCAGCTTATCTTCATTTACTGATAATTCTCTGAGTTAAATTGGCTTCATGCTAAGATATGACACAAACTGCATTGCTCACCCTGTCACAATCACAATACCACTTCTTATTCCATAACCACAGTGCCTAAAGCTTAAATTACAATCAAAAGCAATTCCAGTATGTTACAGTCTCTAAGTATTATGAGGACAGCAGTTAAACGAGTTAGTGTGGCTGTCTGTGTCTGCTTAGACTGACATTACTAGGCTGTTTTATGGCGTTTTGCTCAGCTGGCGTTCTACGTTTTGCTGATGTGATGTGAATGTATTTATTTCCTGGTTGGTGTTCGGCCTGGCCCTGAATCGATACTGTCTTTAACACTATCAAACTGACCCTTGTGCTGTGTGTGTGTGTGTGTGCGTGCGTGCGCCACCATTGATGTGGATTCCAATACTAACATTGCCCCATGCTGATGCAGCGGTATGTAGTTTAACACACACACACAAACACACACACACAGCTGTGAGCTGAGATGCAGATGGGTAACGGTCACTTTGCTACCCCGTCCCAGTAACATCACTTAGCATCACATCACCTTGACATGGGAGCATGACCGCCACGGCCTAACAGGCCACCCACGTCTCCATCTAGACGTCCTTCTCAGCACTAACACACACACAAACAAACACACACACATACACATAGAGGAGCCGCTAAATGCCAACTACTGTTCCCTTAGCGACTTAGGCCATTTGTCCCAGTTTCCCTGTGACTTCTAAAGCCTGTCAGGTCCAGGGTGAGAGGAGAGCAAAATGGTGTTTAAACCAGCCCTCTCTCTGATGGCTTAAGAGGCCAGTATGACTCAATATGTCTTCATGTAGACCTGAAGTAGTACACCCGGTGTGACCAATTTGTCCATTGTATCCTAATACGTTTGGCACTGAGAGGCTAAGTCACTGGCTGGACGAAGGATATTTGAAGTTGTCCATGCAGTCAGTCAGGCAGTCAGACAGTCAGGCAGGCTTCGAGGCAGCCATCAGTCCAACTGTATTCCATATTGATGAGCCAGATCCATCACATTGGAGGTTATTATTGAGGGTTATTGAAGTGTTTCATATGAGGAAGGATATATATACTCTGAATATTAATCCTTTGAAAGTTAGCTAGCTAGCTGTGGGTGTTGTTGCTCCTTGCTCTTGGGCTAAGTCCCCTCCCCCCATCTCTCTCTCGCTCTCATTACTTTTTAAGCACATCACCACCACACAATGATATCTCATAGCCCTAAGCTAAACCATTGTGTGCCCTGTAATGCTAATCACATGTTCTTCAACGAAGATGGAGATTTGCATATTGGTCATAAATAAAAGATGGCGGTTGAGATTGAGCGTACGTTTTTTTTTAACTACAACCAAACCCCAGGGGTTAATAGGACTTGCAGCAGAACAGAATCACTGATCGGCTTGGAAGAAAAATGAGAATGATTTATTTATTTTCAGTAGCCAACAGCCAACCTACATACCATGATACTCATCAATCCACCATCAAACTGAAATTATGAGCTATGAAGAAGGAGATAACATTGCCCTACATACCAAATACGCGGAATTCAAAGCATTCAATGCGGCCTAAATCAACAACTAGAACAGTAGTACTCTCTTTGAATGAATGACATCATAAAGAAATCGGTGAGKGTTTGAGAAAACTTGTATTTTTCACCCAAAAAGTTCAAACCCATTTAGCAGAAATTGCAGAATGTTTCAATCAGGCGGTAGGAATAAGCACTGTATCTCTACCTTACATTACTCATGCTGTCTCGTTAAGTGGTGTGTCAAGAAGCGAGCACTGTTTTAAAGACATTCACCACCACTCAGCTATGCTCTGCTAAAAAACCTCACTACAGATTTCACCACTTCTATTCAGTGAGAAGTTCTGAGTAAACTGCGTCTGAGATCAAACTTTTGCAGTGTAGGGAGAATGCAGTACTTATTAGTGGCTGTGCTGTCGTGTCTGTAGAAATACAGTATCTTACACTGTGTTGCACCTCTGGATAAGTAAGTAGAATAACAAGTACAAGTTTAATTAAAACTTAACTGCAACAGGTCTAGTGCTGCAGACATTTGTTGAATACCATGTGCACTATGTACCATGATGTAGTGTTCCAGGCCAAAGCACGACTGGATTTAAACTTACCCCAGACTTCAATAGCCAATATGCAGTGTTGGCTAAACTACAATCAATCAAATTTCTCATCAGTTTATCCGCTGAATGTCATTAAATTAGACACGAACAATGGCAGTGTGTGTGTGTGTGTGTGTGTGTGTGTGTGTGTGTGTGTGTGTGTGTGTGTGTGTGTGTGTGTGTGTGTGTGCACATGCATGTGTTGTTTTCTTTTGTTTAGAATCGACCACAATGTTCGTGGTCATGTTTTTTTTGTCTAATTCAAAAGCGCAAACATGCTCTAATCCCATGTAAAGATATTAATCAAACATTGATTATAAACTCTTAATAGTCACATTCCAATATATGATCCAC
The DNA here is from genome assembly GCF_002910315.2 of Salvelinus sp. IW2-2015. Taxonomy (NCBI): domain Eukaryota; kingdom Metazoa; phylum Chordata; class Actinopteri; order Salmoniformes; family Salmonidae; genus Salvelinus; species Salvelinus sp. IW2-2015. The sequence goes on from NC_036854.1 coordinate 38,676,022, forward strand.
ACACACCATACTTATAAATACTTATAACCTGATACTTCTAATCTAAACGATAAGAGTATTTACATCTTAATGTGGTTTACATGTCTGGCGATTATCAAACAAATTGATKATTTTAAAACATTAATATTTCTGGGTGGTTTTGATTATGTCAAATGGCAGTGGACCAATTTTTTAATTCAAAAGATCAATTTAAAGGGATATTGTATGTGGGATTATGCATGYTAGACGTAACAACTATAGCGCACTGCAACTGCCCTGCTCAATCTATCCTGTGTCCCAAAAGGCAACCTAATCCCGTTGTAGTGCACTGCTTTTTATCCCAAATGGTCCCTGGTCAAAACTAGTGCACTGCATAGGGAATAAGGTGGCAAGAAAGTCTGCAGCATATACAGTTTCAGTGTCTACCTGCTGTACATACCAATTACAATATATAGGCAACCCCACGTCTATTAAACTTCAGTACACCTTCTGCCGACCAATCAGAATCCTCTGGTTTTACTTCCACTGTAAATCCAATAAGACATTTCTGAGCAGCACATTTTAAGGAGGCAGTATCTTCTCTGCCAACACTACTTTGTAATAGATCCCCCGCACGCACGCACGCACACACACACACACACACACACACACACACACACACACACACACACACACACACACACACAAACACCACACACACACACCCACACACACACACAAGTAATGGTGGCGCAAGAGAGGTTTTCATCCAGCCTGGGCTGGAACTGAATGTGTGAATCTGCTTAGGTCATCATCCGTCTTACAGACACTTTCAGTCAGTTGGCTTAGTGTGTGTGTGCATCATGAGTACGTGTGTGTACCTGTTACCACAAAATCCCATATTCGGTCAGTGCTATCTCAAATAACGACTCGATTTTCAACATAGAATATATCAAAAAAACGTTTTTAGTATAATACAATTGTATATTTTAGATAACCTCAACATAAGTGAGCTGTAAGCACATAAGGTTGTTCATGAGAATCACAGTTACACTACAACACTGACATAATCATATGTCTCAACACCATCCTCCACATGACAAAGAGCAAAAAATGTCAGACAAATGGAAAAATGGCAGATGGGATCTGAAATATTTAAATGAAAGCACAATGCATCTGAATGCATTGGAGACTGGAGACGCCCCAAGTCAAAACATAACATGAAAGAAGAGTCACTTACAACCACACTCAGTCCAACAGGGAATCCTGACAAGCAGCAACCTCTAAAATATGCCAGTGAGTCTCCAAAGTGATAACCTCTTTCAGGAATAGGGAACAACCACAGCATTGTAGGCTAGAGGGAATGTCCCCTATGAGCATCCTGTCAATCAAATACTTGTCATCTGCAGAGGCATGAATGTCATTGTGCATGGAGAACAGTGGCCAGAAACCATATTGGGTTTGGCTTGCAGAAAGAACCACCCTTCTTCATTTTCAACACTTTTCAAATACAGAAACTTGACACCCAACACCTTATAATCAAGACTTGATGCGCTGCTCTAAAGCATTATTAAACCTTGTTATTAAATAGATTACAAATTGTGATCATTAGCCTGAGACACAATCCTTCATCAAATATCTGGGGTGGTACGAGTCAAGCATAGGGTGCCATACTTGGGGTGGCAGGTAGCCTAGTGGTTAGAGTGTTGGGCCAGTAACCGAAAGGTTGCTAGATCGAATCCCCGAGCTGACAAGGCAAGAATCTGCCGTTCCGCCCGTGAACAAGGCACCCACTGTTCCTAGGCCGTAATCGTAAATAAGAATTTGTTCTTAACTGACTTGCCTAGTTAAATAAAGGTTACATTATAATTCAAATTAAGTATAGCCTACAGAATTATCATGGTTATACCTGATGTATTAGCCTGCATTCTGCATTGCTTTGAAGGAGAGGGTTTCTGTCATAGAGCCTGCTATATTATCTATGGTTTCTATATTAGGTTCCTGACTGTTCTGGAAGTGTGTGGGACGCAGCATGTGGGTGTTGTTATTTGTCTATGCAAGAAAAGTCAGGTATAGGTGTCAAAAAAGGAAGAACTCTGTGTACAGTCAGTACCAAGCATGCATATACTGTATAAAAATAACTGGACTATAGCCATAGCCTGATTTATTACTGGAAAATATACAGTCAGTGGTGTTTTTTAAGAAGAAAGTATCACTAGAACTACATCACCTATTGACTAGAACACTCAAACTCAACTCTGGACCTAGAAGACTGTTCCACTGTGTTTTTTCATTGTTCCCCTCTAATCAGGGACTGCTTTAGGGACACCAGATGGTGGCAATTAATTATCAGGTAGAACAGAAAACCAACAGGCTCCGGCCTTCGTAAGAGTTGAATACTCCTGGACTAGAACACCCTTGCCATAGACCACAGACCTATGCAGGGTCTAAAATGGCACCCTATTCCCGTGCACTACTTTACACTTGAGCCCTCTGGTCAAAACAAAAGCAGTGCACTATATAGGGAATAGGGTGACATCTGGGGCGCACAATACTGTCTGCAAAAGTGCAGAAGCTCCATGTTGACAGCTTGAATGGAATGAGGACATAATCTAGTTAATGAAACCATAAAATAGAGCAGGACATTCTAATAAAGCCTGTCTGGCATCAAAGACGGCATGGCCCCCAAGGTGGTATAATTGAGCCTAGGGAAAGTTTAATCATATGTAGGCACCTAAATATGTTTGAGTATTATTGCCCCTATACATGTGTGTTGTGCCACCACTGATGTAAGACTTCTAGKATTGTGCTGACGTTATAACTCATTTGCATATTTGATCTAGGCCTTTATGTATCTATGAATGAATCGATCCTGATTTAAAGATACAGAGTACAGTTTCTTGAGGGCCAGTAACATGAAATACCAGTCTAAAGCAACTTGTATAAGCTACAGTAATTGCTTGCTATGGCAACTCGAGACAGGAATCAATTGCTGTCTGCAAGTGTTGTAATTTATATTCTAAGCACAGTCTATTTTCATCGATTGCATTATGCAAGTTAATTTCCAATAGACAAGCAAATTAAACAATTGTAACTGAAATTAGCCAATGAACGTTAAACTCTGGTAGATTTTTTTCAGAAAAATGTTAACAGTATAAATCAGGAGCCGATTCAAATATACCCACATCATAGAAATAGTGAATATAGACAAACTCACCACAAGTGTTGGGACCCCTGCCACGAGCGCATACAGTAGAGCGGGAGGGATCGCGCTGGACTCCTCCGGTCCGAGGTACGGCTTCGCGTAGGCATTGTCATAGCAGAAGAACCCTTGGACGTGCACGTTAAACGTGTCCGTGTACTCGAAGTAGTATGCCAGCATGACCGTGCCCGCCATGATCACCAACTGAAAATAAAGCATGTTCGTCAAAGGAAGAGAAAGGAACATTTAACAATCCACTTCACTGAGAGAAAGCCCCGCAACCTGTTTTCATTCCGCCTTCTTCGCCCCTAGCCTAGCGCAGCAGCTTGACCATAGCTCCTGTCAGCCCCACATTTCTCCTACTGCCACTAATGCTCGTTATAAGGCATTGCTGAATGGTGATGTTCACAGAGCCGTGTTCTGTCACCCCCGGTTGGTCACTGGAACCGGAATGAACGAGATAGAGATGAAAACGTGTGGTTTGGAGGGAGCGCACGCGGCGGTCTGTGTGTTTGTGCGCAGCAGCAGCCGCGCCGCTTTTCACCGTGGGCAGCAAATGATGGAAAGAGGAGTGACAACGCACGCACGTTGCTGCTTTTCATCTCTCCTTTCAGCACCCGCAGTGAATGACTCTGAGCAACTTGTTAGAGCTTTAGATTCGCCTCCAAGTCATCTTCAACGCAGTCAGAGTCGTGCGTCAGCTTTAGTGCCCTTTGGAGAGATACGCACCATTCCTATTCATTTTCATTATGCGAACGCCTGCATGTGTCCTAAAGACTCCTACAACAGAACACAGTAATCAAAGCTGACGTCAACCACATCAGTCTACTCTACACTCTTGTCCATGCAGTCCAGATATCTATATTATTGTAATTTTGTTGGAAGTATTTGGAGAGATATGCATGCAACATTCATATTCAATTCAATTTTATGCACGTGTTTTCCAAAGACTCCACCAAATTATTAATCAAAGCTGATGTCAACGACTGTTCTGTTGTTGGAGTCTTTAGGTTCACATAATGAAAATGAATAGGAATTGGCCAGTGTTGATTTTTCATTGTTACATTTCTAGTGTTGATTCAGGAGTTAAATTCACTCTGTAAGATTGAAATTAAGACTCAGTGGTGTAAAAGAACCCCCAGTGTTGGTGTTAATAACCAGAGTTATTCCTTTACATTGTGGATCATAAAACAGTCCCATCAAATCCAAGCCCGTCATTATCATATTTCCCAGCATGCTCTACTGCGGGTTTATTTTTTAGGATTTATTTTCATATCTGTTTTTGCATGTACATTAGTCAATCAAGTAATCTTATGCTACACAAAGATAAATAGCAAAAATGTTTGTAAACTAATCCAATCAGTTAGTTTGATTTATTATACCCATTACTGAAATGGTTGTTCCAGTTTAAATGGGTTTAGGTGACTTCCTTTACCAATCTTGATAGTCATTCTGAATGCGGGTTGCGGGATAATAACACTATCTGGATTCCAATAGGAATTACACATCATATCACTTTGCAATKCAGCATAAAGTGATATGCAGACCTGATGTGGCCTTTAAGCCAAGAGTTTCCTAACACCACTGAGTTAGGATAAACTGGGCAACAAAGTCCTTATGATATACAGTATATAATGTATAGTGTATTTTCATAGTTTAATTTTACTTATAACATTTACCTAGGACCTTTTAAAGTAAAGTTCTTAACAACCATGTCTGTGCCACTAACAAATACAGCCATGGGTGGTAACTCCACAATTCACAAAAAAAAGGCATCCTGGGAAATATGCAAATTTGGCTTTACTCCATACGCCATTGCATTATATTTCACTCCAGAGTAGAGTGAAATACTAATTCATTCACTCCAGTGTATTGTGAATTTCACACAGCCAGTGTACGGTTTCTATTCTGTATAGGGTTACAGAAACACTGTCTAAATGTTAACATTTTTGAAAGCGTGAAATTCACTCTGTTGAGAGTGGATGCATATACGCACTGCAAAAGTGTTAAAATTAACACTACAGCGAGTTAGTTTAACTGTCACGTTCTGACCTTAGTTCCTTTGTTATGTCTTTAWTTTAGTTTTGTCAGGGTGTGAGTTGGGGTGGGCATTCTATGTTGTTTTTTCTATGTTTTGTTCTATTTCTATGTGTTTAGCCTAGTATGGTTCTCAATCAGAGGCAGGTGTCAGTCGTTGTCTCTGATTGGGAGCCATATTTAGGTAGCCTGTTTTTCATTGTGTTTTGTGGGTGATTATTTTCTGTACTGTGTTGTGGTTCACCGTACAGGAGTGTTCGGTTGTTGTTTTATTGTTTTTGTTCAGTGTTCATTATTCGTATTAAAACAATATGGACACTTACCACGCTGCGCATTGGTCCTCCTCTTCTTCCAACCACGACAAGCGTTACATTAACAGCGAGTTAGTTTAACACTTCCGATTTTCCTGTGTAGTCAAGACAACATTTTGACCAGTATCGTAATGCCGTGGGATGCCGAGAAATGTATCTCTTCTGTCTATTCTATTCTAATCTACAGTCATGGCATATGAGTCAATGAGGACAAACACACCAAACACTTAGACACTCCATCCATGGTTCTAATGGTACCATTCAGTTTGGGTGTAATTACGGAAAGATCTAACTATCAAAGGTACACAGAGGAGATGGAGAGATGTCAAAAGATCCAGTTTAAAGCAGGACTATGACATATCTGTTCTCTACCTGTCTGTATTGTCTGGATCAGGGGAGGGAAAGGCTGTGTGCCATGGTGATTATAGTGGCATCAAGGCTAATTTATATCCTTTACCATTAATGCCAGCCTAACGCAGATTTTACAGTCTCAAAGAAACAGACATTTCTGAATGTGCTCAAACTTTGAGGCTATCTTATGGCTAAGCCTCATTGGCAAAAAATGTGGGCCAATCTTTCATTTTTATTTACCATTTTTAAATGGTTTAGCCTTCCCAATATCCACCCATTATTCCAGATGTACCAATGTGCATTACAGATCAGGGGTCTTTTTGTCCGAATCAAACTCTCCACGGGAGGCCAGACAATATGTGCCAGGCGATTCACAGTGGCCCATTACTTGAGCCGCATCATCGCACCGCTGCCACGGATCCAATCATGCGGAAGGATCTACAAATCTGTCCAATTACTGATCGGGACAGCACATGTCAGCTCTGAGGCACTGAGGTGTCGTGTTTACGAAAAGCACCATCTGAGGGCCACAGTCCATCTGTCACTCCAGAGATGTGAGTGAAGTGTTTTTGTTCCAATGTTGATTTCCTCCTAAGTTGGGAGGTCTAAGGTCACAATAAATCCTGTATAAAATGGGGTAAAGATAGAGTAGGACGTTTAGTTATTAAAAATCCTTAAAAATCCTTGCACCCGTGAGTAAATCTAAGTGCCAAAATAAAAAAATCCCCATTAAAAATCCATCAATGTAAGCTAGATATCAGGCTTTTTGCATGACCTGCATCTCAATCCACCGCATCCGCCCATGGCGGCCTTCCATATCTGCGTTGGAAAGTGACCGAGCTACAGCGATGTTTGTCAGACCTCTATACTATCTCTAAAATGTCTTCTCACTAAAATCTGTAGATTCCTAACTATTAGGAACCACTCTATGGAAAGGGGAGCCTCTCACGAACACGATGGTGTTCTCCGTTTTGCTCTATGTGTAACGATATTCCTCTCGTCTGATGAAGAGTATCAAGATAGGACCAAAACGCAGCGTGTAAGTGTCCATGTTAACTTTATTTAACTCAAAACACTAAATAACCAAACAAACAAAAAGACGAACGAAACCGAAACAGTTCTGTCTGGGGCAGACACAAAGACAGAAAACAACAACCCCAAAAGACAGGTGGGATAAGGCTACCTTAAGTATGTTCTCATTCAGAGACAACGATAGACAGCTGCCTCTGATTGGAAACCATACCAGGCCAAACACATAGAACTAGAATACATAGAACAACATAGAACACCAGACATAGAATGCCACCCAAACTCACGCCCTGACCAACCAAAATAGAGACATAAAAATGCATGACAGTAAACCCCCCCCCCCCCCCCCCAAAGGTGCGGACTCTGGCCGCAAACTAACCTATAGGGGAGGGTCTGGGTGGGCATTTCACCGCGGTGGCGGCTCTGGGTGGGCATTTCACCGCGGTGGCGGCTCTGTGCGGGGACCTTTACCGCCGACCCCGGACTGGGGACCCTCGCAGCGCGGCCCCGGACAGGAGGGCGACTCTGGCTGCTCCGGACGGAGGGAGACTCTGGCTGCTCCGGACAGGAGGGAGACTCTGGCTGCTCCGGACAGGAGGAGACTCTGGCGCTGCTCCGGACAGGAGGGAGACTCTGCCTGCTCGGACAGGAGGGAGCTCTGGCTGCTCCGGACAGGAGGGAGACTGGCAGCTCCGGACAGGAGGGAGACTCTGGCAGCTCCGGACAGGAGGGAGACTCTGGCAGCTCCGACAGGGAGACTCTGCAGCTCCGACAGGAGGGAGACTCTGGCAGCTCCGACTGAAACCCGTCGCTGACCCCTAGAGGGCGTCGGGAGCTCCGGACTAGGGCTCGCTGGAGGCTCCGACTAGAGGGCGACGCTGGAGGCTCCGGACCTAGAGGCGACGCTGGAGGCTCCGACTGACTGCCTTCGTGGAGGCCTTCGTGCCATAACTCCTCACTGGAGTTCGTCCATGGATCAACACTGGAGGCTTCGTGCCATGGATCCTGCAACTGGAGGCTTCGTGCCATGGATCATCACTGGAGCTTCGTGCCATGATCATCACTGAAGCTTCGTGCCATGGATCATCACTGGAGCGCCAGATCACTGGTTCGTGCCATGCATCACTGGAGGCTTCGCATGGAACCCACGTGGAGGCATCACTGGATGGCTTCTTGCCATGGATCATCACTGGGAGCTCGTGCCATGGATCATCACTTGAGGCTATCGTTGCCATGGATCATCACTGGAGGCTTCCGATCACAAGGATCATCACGGAGCTTCTTGCCATGATCACCTGGATAGAGAGCACACAGGACCTGGCTCTGGAGCAGGCACAGGACCACCAGGAGGAGACATGCAGGAAGGTTAGGGCTTAGCACAGGACAGGACTCCACCCAGGCTGGGGAGACATGCAGGAGCCTTGTCCTTGGCTGAGGCACCGGAAGCACTGGGCCGTGGAGGCGCACTGAGGTCTCGAGCAACAACCTGCACAACCCGTCCTGGCTCGATGCCCACTCTAGCCCGGGACATGCGAGGCAGCTCGATGTAGCCACCGTGCTCCATGAACATGTACTGGAGACACCGTGCGCTCCACTGCATAGCACGGTGCCTGACCAGTACGACGCTCCACCCGGTAAGCACGGTTATTGGCTCAGGTCTCCTACCTGACTCCGCCAATCTCCCCGCCAATCTTCCCCCCCCCAAAAAATCTGGGACTGCCTCTCATGCACCTCTCCTCGAGCCAACTCCTCTTAGCGTCGCCCTCTCCGCTTTGGCTGCCTCCAGCTCCTCTTATAGGACGGCGGTACTCTCCCCGGCTGTGCCCAGGGTCCCTTGCAGTCCAAAAATCCTCCCATGTCCAGGAGTCCATCAATTTCTGCTCCTTCCTAACACGCTGCTTGGTCCTTTGGTGGTGGGTTGTTCTGTAAACAATATTCCTCTTCGTCTGATGAAGATAGTCAAGATCGGACCAAGACGCAGCGTGGTATCCACCGCATCCGCCCATGGCGGCCTTCCATATCTGCGTTGGAAAGTGACCGAGCTACAGCGATTTTCAGACCATGAGACATCCCGAAAATGGCGTCTCTCACTAAAACATCTGTAGATCTCCTAACTATTAGGAAACCACTCTATGGAAAGGGACCTCTCACGAACACGATGGTGTTCTCCGTTTTGCTCTATGTGTAACGATATTCCTCTTCGTCTGATGAAGAGTAGTCAAGATCGGACCAAAACGCAGCGTGGTAAGTGTTCATGTTAAATTTATTTAACTCAGAACACTAAATAACAAAAACAACACTATGTCCCCCACAAGTGTCACTGGACTCATCTGAAGGTAACCCATACAATCGAATGGAAGTATAGAGGTAGTTTTGTACGGAAGAGTATTAGGGCCAAGTAGTGAGCGACGGGTGGTGGTACTTGGCTTATTATTTTTTGCACGATAGTACTTTAAAAAAAGTGACAATATTTTGAAAATAAAGTCTAAATTATATTTTGAGAATTAAGTGGCAACATTTCTAGAAAAAAAAWAATATTTAGAGAAAAAAGTCAACATTTTATTTATAGAATAGTCAACATTTTATTTAGAGAATAAAGTCTCAGTTATATTTCAAGATAAACGTAAGGGAAGTGCATGTCTCCCTGGCTCCCTTCTGCTGTGCACACCCGCCACCGTTGAAATGCCTGCAGTTAGATGACCTGGTGAAACTATGCTTCAGAATTGGCTTTAGTAACAAGGAAATGATTTCTCTTTTAGCACATAATAATATTTTCAGAAGGAGGAACCATGGTTACATACATAGGTAGAGACGGCCGGGTTGTGTGTGTATGTGATTGCAGGTGTGTGTGTGTGGGCAGTAAAAAGTAGGGACAAAACAAACAGATGGCCATCAATCCAATGATCTAAAACACTCATTCAAACAAGCTTCACTATTCACTCACGCTTATCAATCTAATGATCTAATAACTCGCACGCACACACAACAACAACACACACCAAGTTTCCCCCCTGGCAATTTCAAACTATAGGCATACACTATTTTAACAGCCATGGTGTGTTATGAGCACAAACAAAGGCCACGTACTATAGGTTACGTGAGCACACCCAATAAAACAAATGATCTTGGGATCCTGGAGACCGGGGGCTATGCGTGTGTATGTATCCCATGTCAAGCTGCTCTCCAAATTCACTACAACACTTCTATTTTGCAACACATTATAAACCTATAGWGGCCCACTAAACTGAGAACAGTAACCTGTAGGCTAATCGTACGTTATAGTGAAAGTAAATTATAGGCCTATTCAATGGCTTATTCAATGGCTGTGGGAGGAATGAACAATGAAGCAGGGGTTTTACGCAGGTGTCTGTGGGAGGAGAGGCAACTCAAGGGCCACTCCTGCATGAGCAAACTAGCTAATCTGAGGCACTGTTTGAATATATGGTAACACTTTACTTGACACCCAGCGCCATAACACGTTATTACACAGTCATAACCATGTCATAATATAATAATAATATGTCATAACAGCTGACATAACATGTCATAACCTGTCATAATATGGTCATAACACTGTCATGACACATATATTTAGACCTGTTGTAACATATACTGCGTTATTTTATGGCTGGTTATGACGCCTACATAAGAGTGTCGAAACCCACAAAACCTACCACACAAGGCAAAAAATTCRATTACACCATAGCGTACTTGTCAACAGTATGTTAATGTTTTTAAAACATTTCTGAAATTGACCATGTTAAATTATCATTGTAATTGCATACACATTGATGTGTATGCACCTACCTCAATGTTCTATTACTGATGACTGAGATGAATGGAGCAGATTTCAGGAGCAGGACAAGACACCCTCTTTTTGACWGATAGGCCTATCTGGCTTATATGATTATGATGGTCATAATGCTTCTTCACAGTGTCATTAAGTGTATTTTCTTTGTCTGAAGTAAAGTGACACAGGATGATCATAATGCTTTATGACAGTGTCATGAAGTGTATTTTCTACAAGTTATTTCAKACATGATGAAAAACAAACAGGACTTTAAAGAGTGAATTACAACAGCAACAAAGGACTTAAGAAACAAACTTTCAAATGAAAGGAAACTTCTTGGCAGGGAAAAAACACATTTAAATAAATGTGGGTTTTGACACTCTTATGCAGGTGTCATAACCAGCCATAAAATAACGCAATATATGTCACAAGAGGTGTAAATATATAGGTCTTGACAGTGTTATGACCATATTATGACAGTTTATGTCAGCTGTAATGACATACTACGACATGGTTYTGACCGTGTCATAATGTGTATGGTGCTAATATGGCGCTGGGTGTCAAGTAAAGTGTTACCGAATATATTAATGGATGGATTCTCTCTTTCTTTATGGAAATATAGGTGAGATATTATTAGATAACTATTAGATAAATGATGATAGTCTATATACAGTTGAAGTCGGAAGTTTACATACACTTAGGTTGGAGTCATTAAAACTTGTTTTTCAACKACTCCACAAATTTCTTGTTAACAAACTATAGTTTTGGCAAGTCAGTTAGGACATCTACTTTGTGCACGACACAAGTAATTTTTCCAACAATTGTTTACAGACAAATTATTTAATTTATAATTCACTGTATCACAATTCCAGTGGGTCAGATGTTTACATACACTAAGTTGACTTGTCCCGGGGTAAACAAGCTTGGAAAATTCCAGAAAAGGATGTCATGGCTTTAGAAGCTTCTGATAGGCTAATTGACATCATTTGAGTCAATTGGAGGTGTACCCTTGGATGTATTTCAAAGCCTACCTTCAAACTCTAGTGCCTCCTTTTCTTGACATCATGGGAAAATAAAAATAAATCAGCCCAAGACCTCAGAAAAAATAATTGTAGACCTCCACAAGTCTGGTTCATCTCTTGGAGCAATTTCCAAACGCCTGAAGGTACCACGTTCATCTGTACAAGCAATAGTATGCAAGTACAAACACCATAGGACCACACAGCCGTCATACTGCTCAGGAAGGAGACGCGTTCTGTCTCCTAGAGACTTTGGTGCGAAAAGTGCAAATCAATCCCAGAACAACAGCAAAGGACCTTGTGAAATGCTGGAGGAAACAGGTATCTATATCCACAGTAAAATGAGTCCTATGTCAACATAACCTTGAAAGTGCCGCTCAGCAAGGAGGAAGTCATCCTGCTCCGATAACAGCCAGTAAAAAAAAGCCGACTACGGTTTTTACAACTGCACATTGGAACAAAGATCGTACTTTCTGGAGTAAATGTTCCTCTGGTTGCTGGAAACAAAAATAGAAACTGTTTGGTCATAATTGACGCATCGTTATGTTTGGAAGGAAAAAGGGGATGCTTCGCAAAGCCGAAAGAACACCATCCCAACCGTGAACGCACAGGGGTGGCAGCATCATTGTGGGGGGGCGTTGCGTGCAGGAGGGATGCGTGCACTTTCACCAAATAATGATGGGCTCATGAGGGCAAGAAAATTATGTGATATATGAAAGCAACATCTCAAGTAACACAGTCAGGAAGTTATAAGAGCTTGGTCGCAAATGTATCTTCCAAAGTTGACAATGACCCCACCCATTTTACTTACAAAGTTGTGACAAAAATGGCTTAAAGGACAAACAGAGTCAAGTATTGGTAGGGCCACTCCAAAAGCCCTCTACCTCAATCCCATAGAAAATGTGTGGCAGAAACTGAAAAAAGGGTGTGCGCAGCAAGCGGTAGCGCTACAAAACCTGACTAGTTACCACCAGCTCTGTCAGGAGGAATGGCGCCAAAATTCACCCAACTTATTATGGGGAAGCTTGTGGAAGCAACCCGAAACATTTGACCCAAGGTAAAACAATTTAAAGGCAATGCAACCAAATAACTAATTGTATGTATGTAAACTTCTGACCCACTGGGAATGTGATGAAATAAATAAAAAGCTTAAATAAATCCTTCTCTCTCTAACTATTAATTCCCGGACATTTCACATTCTTAAAATAAAGTGGTGATCCTAACTGACCTAAACCAGSGATTTTMTACTAGGATTAAATGTCAGGAATTGTGAAAAACTGAGTTTAAATGTATTTGGCMACGGTGTATGTAAACTTCCGACTTCAACTGTAGGCTATAAATAAATAATCACTGATCTGGCATGACTTGGTTGATAGCCTAGCGTAATACTGTATCTCCTTTCACAATCCATCTATCGGTGATGTCTTCAAGGATAGGAGGAATGAAGGATGCATAGGTTATCCCACAACAGGGGCATCGTCTTCGTCATAGGCAATTTGTCTCAGCTACACCGCTAACATAGGCTACCACTTACTCACCTTATAGAGGCTAGAGGCTAGACCGGTTGGTTGTTAGATTATAGTAATGGAAGTTTGACTCCCGAATGGCTCAGCAGTCTAAGGCACTGAGGCGCCACTGCAATCTGGGGTTCGATCCCGTGACCGGGAGCCCCATAGGGCGGCATGCAATTGGCCCAGCGTCGTCCGGGTTAGGGGAAGGTTTGGCCAGGGGGATTTCCTTGGCTCATCGCGCTCTAGCGACTCCTTGTGGTGGTCAGGTCCCCAATTATTATGTGCCAAAAGAGAAAGGATTTCCTGGTTACTAAAGCCAATTCTAAAGTATAATTTCACCAGGTCATCTAACTGCAGGCATTTCAACTGTGGCACACACAGTGACAGTTAACCAAATCATCTAACTGCAGACATTTCAACGATGGTGCGTATAGCAACAGTTAACCAAATCCCCTATTTTAATCTAGAAATATAACTGCCACTTTATTCTCCAAATATTGCCACTTTTTTTTGAAGTGCTATCCTGCAAAAAATAATATTCCAAGTACCACAACCCATTGCTGTTACATTTTTTCCCCTTCACTTCTCATCACAGTTGTCACGATCGTCGTAAGCATACTCGGACCAACGCGCAGCGTGATATGGGTRCCACATGTTTATTCAATGAAACGCACAAAAACAATAAAGAACAAACGAAACGTGACGTTCTGGAGTGCTCACAGGCAACAACACAAAAATAAGATCCCACAAAACACAGTGGGGAAATGGCTGTCTAAATATGATCCCAAATCAGAGACAACGATAAAAAGCTGCCTCTGATTGGGAACCATACCAGGCCAACATAGAATAAAACAACCTAGATTACCCACCCTAGTCACACCCCGACCTAACCAAAATAGAGAATAAAAGGCTTTCTTGGTCAGGGCGTGACA